>NW_022196897.1:114605577-114608821 GCF_008632895.1 Mastomys coucha
AGGACTTCGAGTTCCCGTTCGTGGAGCTCCCACGGGATGAAGTGAAGCTGTGGGCCGGCTTCCTTCAAACCAGTTTAGCCCCGATTAAATTGGTAAACTTGGCAAGCACTTGGGCAGGTTTCCCAATTAAGGGACAGTTGGGAGTTGCTGTGGGAACTACATGCCTAAGTATGTCCTCTAGCAATGACCAAACAGCCAACCAGCTCTGAGGAAGCCTCACCTTCTTAGTGTCCGCCAGGATCTGCTGAGCGGTGGCCACCAGCTCCTCCCAATGGCACTGACACTCTGGCTGCAGGTGGAGCTTCTCTGTGACCAGCAGGATGTTCCTCCCAGAGAGGATCAGAGACTCGGCCACTGGCTTCATTTCCTCCCTAGGCCATTCCTCCTCAGAGTCTCCTGCCAGCCTGGATAGACACAATGCACTTATAATGTGATGTTAGAATCAAAGAACCACCAGGAAATGCAGAAACAAGAAGGAACAGAGCACGGGGTGGCCATTAAAATGAAGTTGACAACTGTGTTTGTGGGCCATAGACCTCTCCCCAAGATACAATGTTGAGTTTAAACAAATAAAACAAAAAACAAATGAAAGCCTCCTCTCTATCCTTTCTTCGGATGTCTTAGTTTGTAAATTAGAGTTGTCGCCTCAATATATTCCTCAGTCTCTACAGACTTGACACTGGTAGATTAAACAGGTTGATGGCAGACATCTGGGTGGAGTGTTCTGAGTCTCAGGTCAACAGCCCGTATACAACTGATTCCAGCATCTTCTAGCCTCCAGAGTTTCAGGTAAGAAATCAGGGGCCATTCTGTCTTAGCTATTAGAAATAAGATAAAGCTACCATGCTTAGCATGATGCTGCACACCTATAATCCTACCTATGTAGGAGGCAGAGGCAGGAAGACTACAAGTTCAAGACATGTGTGGGCCACAAAGTGAGTTCAAGGCCAGCCTAGACAACTTACTGAGAACTTATTTCAAAACTTGAAGAAAAGTGAGTGTTGTCGTGCACACCTTTGACCACAGCACTCAGGAGGCAGAGACAGGTGGATCTCTGTGAGTTTAAGGACAGCCTGCTCTATAGAGCTAGGTCCAAGATAGCCAAGGCTACACAGAGAAACCCTGTCTTGAAAAGTAAAAAAAAAAAAAAAAAAAAAAAAAAAAAAAACCAACAAAAACAAAAAAACCCACACACAAGAGCTGGTGATATAACTCAGTAATGCAGTATTGCCTAGTGGTGTCAGGTTCTAGGTCCAATCCCCAGAATTAGGGACACATAACTAAAAAGAAAGAAAGCTGCTGTGGATATCCATGCCTGGGTCTTTGTGTGGACACAGGAATCCATTCCATTCTCCTGGATAAATGAATGCCTAGTAATAACAGGTATGCCTTTAACTTTGAGGGAATATTTTGTAAAGTAGTTATGACATACTATGTTCTAATTAGCAATAAGAGAGTTCAAATTTCCATACAGTCTCATCAACCCTTGGAATAGTTTTTTTGTTTGTTTGGGGTTTTTTTTTGTTGTTGTTGTTTGGTTTGGTTTTTTTTTTTTTTTTTTTTTTGGTTTTCTGAGACAGGGCTTCTCTGTATAGCCCTGGCTGTCCTGGAACTCACTCTGTAGACCAGGCTGGCCTTGAACTCAGAAATCCACTTGCCTCTGCCTCCCAAGTGCTGGGATTAAAGGCATGTGGCCACCACTGCCCAGCTTAGAGTAGTTTTTAATTTTAAACATCCCAAGAGTGGGTGGTCATCATTAAATAATGGGTAAAACATTCTCCAAGCTTCTCTCAAGCAGATCAAATGAGCCTTCTGCAGAGTGCTTGTGCACAAGGTTTGAGCCTTGGCATCATACACTAATCCCTTTCCTTTGAGGATGAACCTCTCTTTGAGGATCATTGACGTAACTGATGCAGAGCAATCCAGATTGGCAGCCTTCTTAACCTATATCATGGGCAACATTTGCAGAGGCTGATGAGTGCTTGAAGGTAGAGAAAGAGTTCATTACCTCTGCAAGATATCTCTTGCTAATCAAGACTCCAAGTATACAGGAAATGTAAAAACCAGGAGATGGTTCAGTGAGTGAGCGCTTGTGGTTCAAGCATAAGAACCTGAGTTAAGATCTTGGTACCCATATAAATGCTGGATGAGTGTGACAACCTACCTGTAATCCAAGGATTTAGGGGACAAGAGACAGGGACTTCTTGGAGCAAGATGGCTGGCCAGGGTAAATGAGTCAGCAAGGTTCAAGTGAGAGACTCTGCCTCAGTTTATAGGTTAGAGGGTGATGGGTGAAAACATTCTGGTCTTCATACACATGCATGCCCATGCATACATATCGGCATATATACCTGTACTTACACAGATGCAAACATGCATATATGTATGTATACTCCACACATATACACATGCAAAAAAGGGGCTTGGGGAAAAATGCAGAAATATTTGGAAGCTTCAGGATGTCTTTACAGGGCTGGTCAATGCACGAAAACTCTCACCATTCAAGCATGCTGAGGCTGATACTGCCATTCCTGATGCTGACTCTCCTCAAGGCCACATGCCATTCCTGACACTGAGGTTCACAAAGGCCACACACTGTTTCTAAAACATAAAACTAGAAGCCATTTCCCCAGCCCCAAGTCTTATGTTTTTAATACCTTAAGTTGCAGCAAGGTAACTAATACAAGATTTCATTCAACATTCAAGTATTACTGTTCACTCCTGTGTTGTTGCAAATAGTTTCATGTGATTCACTTCCCCAACTATTGCTACTTAGTATCCTTTAAACAAAATGTCCACTGTGTATCTGTCATGATCTATGTGGGATGTACTGTGGATTACAGTTCTCTGTGGAGAAGTGACAATGTAATTCTAGACAAACCCTCACTAACAATGTAGCCAGTCAATGGCTAGAAACTTACAACTCTGACAGGCGCTCAGAGGTTGTCACAGCTCTTAAAATAATAGAAAACCCAACAGATCCTATAAGATTATTTAAGTATAAAAATATTATTTTTAGGTCAAGCATGATGGCATATGCCTTTAATCCCAGCACTAGGGAGGCAGAGGCAGACAGGTCTCTGAGAGTTCCAGACTAGCCTGGTTTATGCAGTGAGTTCAAGGTCAACCAAAACTTCATAATGACACTCTGTCTCAAAAGTTAAAGAATAAAAAAATTATGTGGGGAGCCGTGAATCTTGAGAGGCATTCGCCATGGCAAGATGGTGCCTACTTCCGCTGTTAA
>NW_022196897.1:114611270-114611595 GCF_008632895.1 Mastomys coucha
CTGCAGAAGGAACCTAGTGTCCGCGTGTCTTCTTCCCGGCGAGAAGACTGCGCGGGCTACAAAAAGAATTATGTTTTAGAAAGTTAATGCAGAGTGCAACCTGCTACTTTTCAGTTACACTATATAGAGAAACATAGACAATATGGAAATGTAGACACTATTTTCACTTTGTCACCAAAGTACTTGTGTTTCAGAAATCAGGGACACCAGGTCACCATGTGAGGTAGACATTCTTTTTTAAAAATTAGTCACAATGTGAGGTTTTCAGTTTGACTGAATCTTGGCAAGACAGGGGATAGCATTTTACAATAGAAAAAAAAAAAAA
>NW_022196897.1:114611605-114615298 GCF_008632895.1 Mastomys coucha
AAAAAAAAAAAAAAAAGTCTAGCTCTGATTGCTGCATGGGCTTAGGGTAAACACTAAACCATCATTGAGAAATGCAAGCAAAGCCACCGGCACTTAGTGTGATGTGTTAACATGAGTCCATGCATGTTTTACATATGGCTTCCAGTTTTTGTTTTTCTTCTAGGCTTTGTGGTAGGTTGAATGAGATTGGCTGCCATCGGTTCATATATTTGAATATTTAGTCACCAGGGCATGGAAAGAATTAGGAGGTGTGGCTTTCTTGGACTCGGTATGGTCTTGTTGAAGAGAGTGTCACTCACTGGGGGTGGGCCCTGTGATGTTTGCTTTCTCTGCCTGCTGCCTGAGGATCAGGATGTAGTTAAAACTCCTTCTCCAGCTGTTCTGCTCCCCACCATCATGGTAATGGGTGCTGTGACTCCCAGACACTTGTGTCTCATTAGAGCAGGTTGTTGTATTTACTTCACTATTTTACATTTTAACAATACCATGAAAAATATTTTTTAAAAAACCTGAAAACTTACTATTTTTCTTTTAAATTATTATGTGTGTGTCACTCATTTGGAGGTCAGAGGACAACCTGTGAGAGCTGACTAGCTCTCTCCTTCCAACGTGGGTCCAGGGACTGAACTCAGGTCATTGGATGTGTTGCCTGGTTTATGCCCTACAAGCTAGAATCAAATGGGAAGAGGGAACCAGAATTGAGAAAATGCCTCCATCAGGATGGCCTGTAGACAAGTCTGTAAGGGCATTTTCTTGATTAATAATGGTTGTCTGAGGGCACAGCTCACTGTGGGCAGTTCCAGACCCGGGCAGGTGGTCCTGGACTGTATAAGAAAGCAGGTTGAGCAAGCCATGGAGAGCAGCTTGTAAGCATCTTTCCCCCACAGTTCCTGCCTCTGCTCCCACCTTGGCTTTCCAATAAACCCTTCCTTCCCCCAAGTCGCTTTAGCTTACAGTGTTCTATCAGAAGAACAGGAACCTAACTATAGCATCAATCTTAGTGGCAAGTGCTTCCACTCTCTGAGCCATCTCACCAGCCTGGATTTCTTATTGATGAGAAAATGGGTGTTGGTGATTGTATTTTAATTATTTAAAAGTATCTCTGTTTACCTGCCTGAGCAAAAGATTGCATGTAGCATTGTGTATGTATGTAGAGATCACAAAAGTACAAAAAAATTAAAAATGTTTGTAACAGTTTGGTAATCAAAAAGACAAATAATAGTATAAGTAATAAAACTAGCTCTGTGTCTGTGGATACATCTATAAAACAATCAATCGTATGTTTTTGTAATGTGTACCATACTATGTGCACTGTCCAACCCTAGAGTACTGCTCACACAGACCCACAGTGACTGCAGCTTAGCAGTGTAGACTGCTTCATGTCCATGTACCTGCACAAACATGTGCATGTCTACACCCTTATGCCATGTATACGGACAAGAACACCCTTATGGGTTTTTTAAACATCTTAAATTAATGTAAGCTAGTGTAATGGGTTTCACAGAAGCATCCCCATACATTGGGGTCATTATAATCCATCCCTTCTCTCACCACTCTCCAGCGTGCTCCCTACTCCTCCCTGTTCTTCTAACTACCCCCAACAGTCCTCCATTTTCCTTCTTTCCTTCATATATATACTTTACTAGCTTCTTCTTTTCTCTTTTCCTCCCCTCTCATGATTCCCTTTCTACACACACATGGGCCCGTGCACATAAACACACACACACAATTTTAGATCTAAGTTTGCATATGAAAGAAAACATGATATTTGTCTTTCTGAGCCTGTCTTACTTCTCTTTATTTAACAATTATCAATATCTTCCATTTTCATGTAAATGTCTCACTTTATGAGTAAATGAAAAAATTGTAATTTTATTCTCTACATGTACATGTATCATTTCTTTTATCCATTCATCATAAGGATATTATTTAAAGATTTGCTTTATGTGTATAAGTGCAAGTGAGTACAGGTGCCTATGGAAGTGAAGGTACGGGAGTCTCTGAAACTAGAGCTCTAGTGGTTAGTTGTAAACCAGCTGACCTGGGTGCTAGGAACCAAACTTGGTCTTCTGCACAAGTAGAACACACTCTACACTGCAGAGCCATCTCTCCAGCCCTTTACTGAGATATCTTTATATGCATTTTTTTTTTTTTTAGATAGAAGATGGAGTGGCATGGGAAGGGAAAAATTATAGAGAGAAAGAAAAATATCTGGGATAAGTATAGAGTCGACTACTTAGAGTGTCTGTCTCTAGGCTGCAGGTTTGTGGGTAATATTTTCTTTCTTCTGTTCATTCATGCTTCTAAGTGTTCATTATAAGATATGTTCCAAAGCAAGACGAAATATATCTTTGCACTGGCCTCTCTTCTCACAGGCACATGCTGATGGACAGCAGCTGATGAGGCAGGTTCTGGCCCCCTGAGAGGTTGCCCTACTGCAGAAGGCAAGAGCTTGATAGCCAGATATTTAATGGGGCACTGATGGTCTCCATTGGCCTGTTCTGGGAACTGCTCAGGAGCTGCTGCAAAAGTCAGCGGGGCCAAAGTCACATCCAAATGTGAATTATTACAGCTCTGCAAGGATAAGCAGGGCTGGACCATCTCCCATGGTCATAAACACTGGTGATTCTCTGTGTAAATAATTTATCTTGCTAGGAACAGACAATCCAGCAAAGGCATTAATACTGCACTGAACACAAACAACATTTAGCTTCTCTCTAAACTCACTGTACTTTTTGTGATTAAGAAAAGCATTATTGCCGGATGGTGGTGGCGCACGCCTTTAATCCCAGCACTTGGGAGGCAGAAGCAGGCAGATTTCTGAGTTCGAAGCCAGCCTGGTCTACAGAGTGAGTTCCAGAACAGCCAGGACTACTCAGAGAAACCCTGTCTCGAAAAAAAACAAACAAAAAAAATGCATTATCAGAATATTTTGTGTGTGTGTGCAAATGTTACTACATGGACTCTGGGTTCATGACTGGGCAGCAAGTACTCTTAAAAGCTGTCTCCCCAGACCCTATACAAAGTTCATAATAAATAGTTTACATTATTTCTCACTATAGTTTTTCATTTTACCTAAGTAGAGTCACATGATATTTAGGTCCTGTCCCAGCTTTATAGCTGTGATGGCTAACCTCGGTTGTCACCTTGAGACAGCTGGGAGGAGGGACCTGGACTGAAGAATTGTCTTCATCAGGTTTGCCAGTAGACTTGTCTGTGGGGCATTTTCTTTATTGATAAGTGGCCCAGCCTTCTGTGGGTGGTGTCACCCTTGAGCAGGTGGGCCTGGGCTGTCTAAGAGATGTTACTGAGCAAGCCGAGGGAGCAACCCAATAAGCAGTGTTGCTCCATGGTTTCTGCTTTAGTTCCTGCTTCCAGTTCCCCCACCCCCCGAGATGATGAGTTATAACCTGTTAAGCCAAATCAACCTTTTCCTCCCCCAAGTTGTTGTTGGTCAGTGTTTTATTACAGCAACAGAGAATCAAACTAAAGCAATCTACATCACCTTTTATACTAACTTATTTTCACATGTCTTTCTTCAGAAAGCATTTATTTTTTTGAGACAGGTTCTCATGTAGCTCAGTCTGGATTAAATTTGGCTATGTAGCTGTGAATAAGAATAGCCCTCAGGCAGTGGTGGCACATGCCTTTAATCCCAGCACTTGGGAGGCAGAGGCAGGTGGATTTCTGAGT
>NW_022196897.1:114615344-114618053 GCF_008632895.1 Mastomys coucha
AAAAAAAAAAAAAAGAAAGAAAGAAAGAAAGAAAGAAAGAGAGAGAGAAAGAAAGAGAGAGAGAGAGAAAGTAAGAAAGAAAGAAAGAAAGAAAAAAGAATGGTTTCCATAGGCTCATGTATTTGAGAGCTTAGTCACCAGGGAGTGGCACAATTTGAAAGGATTAGAAGGATTAGAAAGTATAGTTTTATTGGAGGAAGCTTTCACTAGGGATGGGCTTTGAGGTTTCAAAAAGCCCATTCTAAGCCCAGACTCTTTCCCTATGGATCAGGATACAGAACTCTCAGCTCCTTCTTCAGCACCTGTCTGCCTGCATGCTGCCTTACTGCCTGCCATGATGATAATGGACTAAACCTCTGAAACTGTAAGCCAGCCCAAGATTAAATGCTTTCCTTTATAAGAGTTGCCTTGGTCATGGTGTCTCTTGACAATAGAGAAGTGACTAAGACAATAGCCAAAGAAAACCTTAAAATTCTGACCCTCCACACTCTACCTCCTGAGTACTGAGATTATAGGCTCAGGCTCATATTGACATATCCAGTTTATGCAGTTCTGGGGATGAAACCCAGAGCTTCTTGAGTGCTAGAAAGAACTCTATCAACTGAACTATGTCCACCAGCCCCCAAAGAGTTAAAAACTATAGTCAGTTACTATGTATACGTTCCACCCTCTGCCAAGCTGAAGGGTAATGGGCTTGAGTTCCATGGAGACATTACCTGCTGGCAACAAGCACAAACTCCTCACTAGCATTGGCCAGTTGCCCTGCCACCTTCTGCAGGGAGGCAAGTGCTTTATTCTGTACATCTTTCCTCTCCACTGAGATGAGCAGGTGACAAAGCTGGACAGTCATTGGTGTGAGGATTTGTTCCATGGCCCTGTTCTGTATTGTAGGACCGAAGTCGTCCCAGAGGGAAGAGCTCATCTTCATATATCTGTGAACAGAAGTTATGAACAGAAACCATTGTAGCTCAGGCTTGTTGGCATACAAAAGTATTTCTCTTGATTCATTGTTCACCTAGTTTTACATCCATAAAGGAAGAAATCTATAAAGTATTAAAGGGATATATAAGGTTGATACTAAAGGCCTTATGAATGCATGATATGCTGTGGCTTAGCAGAAACATATGGGAAAAAGGCAAAGACGTAATAAAACAGATCCAGAAGACAGAGGATAACAAATGGACTCATGAACCACAAAATAGACACAGTTTAAGAAATGGCTAGGGGGCGGGGCTGGAGTGAGTGGGGCCAGCAGAGGTCCTGAGTTCAATTCCTAGCAGCCACACACATGATAGCTCACAGCCATCTGTACAGCTACAGTGTACTCATACACATAAAATAAATGAAATAAATCTTAAAAAAAAAAAGAAAGAAAAAAGAAATGGCTAGGGGGCTGGAGAGATGGCTCAGCAGTTAAGAGCACTGACTGTTCTTCTGGAGATCCTAAGTTCAAATCCCAGCAACCACATGGTGGCTCACAACCATCTGTAATGAGATCGGATGCCCTCTTCTGGTGTGTCTGAAGATAGCTACAGTGCACTTACATATAATAAATAAATCTAAAAGAAAAAGAAAGAAAAAAAGAAATGGCTAATGGCAGTCCCAGTGCTGGGTTTCTATAACTGGTTCAATCTTTGTTCCTCATTCAAAATAGTCCCCCAAATGAAAATTAAAAGAGGAAGACTTAGGTGAGACAGATGGCTCAGTCATTAAGAGCACTTCTTGCTCTTGCAGAGGACCTAAGTTCAATTCCCAGCAACCACGAGGCAACTCACAATCACTTAAGGCACATATATATGTGCATAAACATATACATACATGCATGCTAAAATAAAAAAAATTAAAAGAATCTAAGGATAATGCATAGGTAAATACAAAAGAATGCTGCTGTAGTGGTTTGGATGAGAATGGCCCTTATGTGCTTATATGTTTGAATACCTGGTCCCCAGTTGGAGGAACTGTTTGGAAAGAATTAGGAGGTGTGGTGCCAGGGGGCCAACTCTGTGGTGGTTCTTTCTTGATTCTCTCTTGGGGTAAGCCAAGGGGGATTAGTGTCTGCGGGGGCAAGACTTGGTCTTGTGAAATATCTTGGGTTGCCTTTTCTATAATAACATGTTTCTCTGTCTTCAGTCTAAGTTACTTTGCAGTGGTCGCTGGCCTGCCTGAGTTCCTCTGGGGCAAGAAACTGCAGTTTTTCACTCAAAGTAAAATGAGGAGGAGGGTGTTAAGTAAAAGGAGTTATTGCTGGTGCTCCTTTCTCTGATGAATCAACCAGAAGCCTCTCTGGCTAAGCTGGTTAACTTTTGTGAACCAGAGGGGAAGGAAAGGAAAAGAATTAAGATGCTTCCATACAGTCAAATATGCACAGACACATATACATTCAAACATTCATACACCCACACTCTGTCCAGGCCTATCTGTCAACAATCAACTCTACAAGTATTCATGCATGCTTACACATACACCTTCACACAAACATATAGACAAACAGACATATACATTTGGATGGATGGATGAATGGATGGATGGATGGATGGATGGATGGATGGATGGGTGGATGGATGGATGGGTGGATGGATGGATGGATGGATGGATGGATGGATGGATGGTTGAGTGGATGGACAAGTAGAATAGAACTCTCCAAGACAAACAATTCAACCAATAATTTTATTTCTTTTTTTTTTTTTTTTTTTTTTTTTTTTTTTTTTT
>NW_022196897.1:114618091-114621611 GCF_008632895.1 Mastomys coucha
TTTTTGGTCTTTTATACCTCCTTAGAAAAAAAAAGTTCTCTAGAAATTTACCTCAGAGATAAAATGCTACATTGTTGGGGATTGGTTCTAATGCTTTGATTTAGTCGGGAATCTGTGTGTCCCAACACTGAAGGTCCTCATCCCCAGTTGGCTTTTGATAGCTCAATAAAGATGCCAGAGGCTAATGGTTGGGCAAAGGGAGACAGAGCGAGACCTTTAGATTTATGTGGGCTAGGAACTGGCAAAAAGGAGAGAAAGGATTGCCATGATGCGGTGGGAGACAGATCAGATTCAGAGCTTCAGGAGAGAGAGCCAACAGGCCATGTAAGAATTCGAATAAGTAGCCATTGGCCACTTCCCAAACATTAGAACTGTCCAGCCTTTGAGCTAATCACAGCATTTCAAAAATAAGATAAGATGTGTGTGTGTGTGTTTCATTCGAGGATCCAAAGAGTTCCTGTGCAGGTTGCCGGGAGCACACAGTGGTGTAGATAAATGCACTGCTACATTACATAAAATGGGAGTTACAGAAAGATGTTGATATTAAGTTTGAAGCAGTGTTTCATTATAATATATTCACTATAAGCTCAAAGGAACAGTTTTTACGTTGACTTGCCTTATCATAGTGCACACCTGTGACTTTGTCCTTGGACCTAAATGTTTTTCCTTAAATATAAACTTGTCCCAAGTCTACTTTTCTTTTTAGTTTAATTATGAAAGCTCATTGTATTTCTTACTATGCAGCCTTTACTTACTATTCTGAGGAGTGGGCACATTCTATTCTTGATTCTAACTTTATGACATCTTTCTATCAACTAAGACCATCTCTAAAAACTTTCTTCCCTAAATTATTTGAACCAAGTCAGGAATTCTATAGAATCATTATCTATTTGTCAATATAGCATCATGACAAGATAGTACATCTTTGTAGGACTGCAGAAATATGCTCAAGATGGTGGGTATTGGTGCTCAATACCTAATGATTGTTATATATTTAATAATAACAGGAAAAGTATATTAATAGCAGGAATCTTTTCTCAGACTTAATCTTCTCAGCCTGGCCTGGAGAAGCAAATCCATCAGAGATTTTAATCCATGGAGGAACTGTATCAGGAAGATCACCTGCTGGCTTTTAGCTTCTCCTAGGTGGCTCTTGGCCATGTGGCCTTGGCAGAGGAGATGCCACTAAGGGTGGGCTTTGAGGTTTATGAAGCTCGTGCCATTACCAGACAACTGTCCCTCTCTCTGCCTCCGACTTCAGCTGCTGCTCAAGCTTTGTGTCTGCCTGCCCATCTGCTGCTATAGTTTCTGCCATGATGGTCATGGATTCTAACCATCTACAACCGTGACCTCAACTTAAACATTTTTTCTATAAGTTGCCTTGGTCATGGTATGTCTCACATTTGAAGGTCAAAGGACAACTTGTGAGAGTCAGCTCTTTCTTTCCAAGTAGGTCCAGGGATTGAACTCAGGTCACCAGATAGGCTGCCCGTTTATGTCACACAAACTAAAATCAAATGGGAAGAGGGAACCAGAATTGTGATAATGTATGTATACACACACACACACACACACACATATTATATTAGTGGAATATATATAGTGGAAAAACATCAGTAATAGTATATATTGTAGAGTTTTTAAATATGTACGGTAATAAAATACAGATGGCCACAGTACAAGAGGCATGAGAGAGGAAATGTTGACATGTTTTAAGGTTGTAGCATCAACAATAAATGTGTGTGTGAGGCGGCAGGGCACCTTCCATACATCTGTGTCAGATTACAATAAGTCAAGGACACAAGCACTAAAGTGACCACTAGGAAAGATGAAAGGCTGTGTAACTGAGAAGTGGTTACACAGGAATAACAAAAAAGGAACTAGGGAGATGTCTTGGTGGTTAAGAATGCACACTGGCCAGGCAGTGGTGGCACACGCCTTTAATCCCAGAACTTGGGAGGCAGAGGCAGGCAGAGTCTGAGTTCTAGGCCAACCTGGTCTACAGAGTGAGTTCCAGGACAGCCTGGGCTACACAGAGAAACCCTGACTCCAAAAACAAAACAAAAACAAAAACAAACAAAAAAGAATGCACACTGATCTCACAGAGGATTGAGTCCAGTTACCTGCACTTATGTCAGGCAGCTCACAATGGCATGGAACTCCAGCTCCTGGGATCAAATGCCTCTGGCCTCTGAGGTTACCTGAAGTCACATATGTATACCTCCCCACCACACACACACACACACACACACACACACACACACACACACACACATACTCATACACACACACACATATTCATACACACACACTCAACATACATGCACACATACACACACGCTCACACACTCACACACACATACACACTCACACATTCATACATACACACATATAAACACACACACATATGCACACACTCACACATACACACTCACACACACATAAACATACACACACATACACACACATATACACACACTCATACACATATGCACACACTCACACACACACACACACACTTTAAAAAGTAATAAAAATAAATCAGAGAAGAACAGATATCAAATTCAATTTTGTAAGCTCAAGGCCCCAACCCTACAAAGTGAACCTAAAAAACTAGAAAGGAACAATTAAGAAGGAACAGAATTGGAAGGAGAAGGGGAAAGGGAACCCCATCAAGCCTTTTCAAATTAGAGATACTATCACCCTATTGTAAATGTTTTGAAGTTCCAAAAATATGAGTCAATTTAAGTATTAAAATTATGTGGCACTGATGAAGTTTTTTTTTTTTTTTTTGGTTTTTGGTTTTCCGAGACAGGGTTTCTCTGTGTAGCCCTGGCTGTCCTGGAACTCACTCTGTAGACCAGGCTGGCCTCGAACTCAGAAATCCGCCTGCCTCTGCCTCCCAAGTGCTGGGATTAAAGGTGTGCACCACCACTACCCTGCTGATGAAGATTTTTTAATGAGACAAAAATATCTTAAGAAAATTTCAAAATTTAATTAAATGTATGTATACATTCCATTTACAAAATTCAGAAATGAAAGCTGAGTGTGATGTGGTATACATTTAATTCTAGACTTGGGAGGCTGAGACAGGAGAGCTGCTATGAGTTCAAGGCCAGCCTAGGCTATGGTCTAATATTCTGTCTCAAAGCAAAGCAGAAATAAAAAATCAGAAATGAAAATGGAAAAAAGAAAAGTCTTCTTACATACAACCAAACAGGAACTAAGTTAAGATGAAAGGCAAGAATCTTTAGAGTTAAAGTTTACAGAAGAAACCAAAACAGAATGCACCGGAGACACACTAGAAAGAGCGGAACAGCTTAGTTCCTTTGAGTGAGGCATTAGCTACGCAAACTCAAAGCGTTTACTAGTCCCCTGTGAAGTGATCGCAATGTTTGTATGGAAAATATTTGCTTGAGAGGAGCTACACAACAAAAACAAACACAAGGAAACTGCCTTACGGTCATCCAAAAAGCTGTTCTGTTTCCAATGTGCCTGCCTCTCCCTCTCCCTCTCCCCC
>NW_022196897.1:114621717-114629836 GCF_008632895.1 Mastomys coucha
CCCCCCTCCCCCTCCCCCTCCCTGCTCTCTCCCCAGACACTACATAATAGAATTTTATTCAGCTGTAAAGAACAAAATAGTGCCATTTGCAGGAAATGGGAGAAACTGGATATCCTTACA
This sequence comes from Mastomys coucha, assembly GCF_008632895.1. Lineage (NCBI taxonomy): Eukaryota > Metazoa > Chordata > Mammalia > Rodentia > Muridae > Mastomys > Mastomys coucha. The sequence continues at coordinate 114,621,838 of NW_022196897.1, forward strand.
TGGACAGAAACAAGTCAACCTTAGGGAGTATGAACAAATGTCACAAGCCTCGCATCCAGGTTTAAACATATGTGTAAAGGTGCATGTAATGTAAAAGTAGGAGGGGTGTGTGAAGGATGGGAGAACTTAAAGAACATTGAAAAGCAGCAGTGTCCCTGGATGGCACAGAAAGCATACATCCACCAAGGCACCGCCTGGGTCCCAGAAGTGTAGTCCAACATGCTGTGTGGCCACACAGCTCCCTTCTCCCGCTCATGACCTAGTTGTATGACAATATCTGAAGTCACATATCTGCAGCTTTCCAGAGAATGGATCTGATGAATGAGCTACATTCCTTGGGGAATAGCCAGTGACTTCATGAAAAAGAACACATGTAAGCAGTCCTTTTTCCTCTGGGAAAGAGACATGTACCATGGAGTCTGTGCCACACGGCTACCATAGCAGGCCTGTCTGGCTCCTTCCCCAGCCCTCTCCCATTTCCCTTCCTCCCCTGCTGGCTTTTCCTGAAGGCTTCTCTGTAGACCATCATCATGTTTTCTAACTTCAGTTGTTGAAATCCTCCTGGCTGCACAGGGTGATGCAGGGAGGGTAGATGGTCCAGCTGTCCCTGCCCTCAATCTTCAAAAGAGCCATGCTGTGTGTCTGCAGGTGCTCAAAACCGTTTTGAAAGTAGCCAAGAGGTCTAAAAACTGCGACCAACTCCCAAGGACATTGCTTGAACTCTAAGACTTAGGCAAAGCATATTATCTACACAAGTTTTGGGGTTTGGTTTTGTTTGCTTGTTTGGCTTTGGCTTTGTTTGGTTTCGTTAGGGTGAGCTGGCAGGCATGCTTGTGTACCCTGACCTTCTGAGAACCTTGCCTTTCACACAGCTACATCAGAACAGTATAAACTACTCACAGACATGGAGATAGGACATACGGAATCTTGATAAACCTTAATGTTCCAAAGAGAGAGATGGATGTATCTAGCCCTATGTTGTTGGTTATGGTTTTGGTTTTTGTTTTGGTTTGGTTTAGTTTGATTTTTTTTTGTTTTTTTCACCTTAAAAACTCTAGTATTCTCATTTTTGAACCAGATAACCCATATTATATTTTCAGCATAAACTCTATTAACAAAATACTTTAATACTTCAAAATGTACTATAAAGTAAGCTAGTCTGGATAACAAAGAATTTGACAAGAAAAGAGGACTGTGATTTGCACATAAATTGAAAATGTCCTACAATCCATTTTTTTTTCCTGACCATCATAAGCATAGCCATCCACAGAAACTGGCAAGAGTCTAGAAAACACGAACTTCTTCTTACCTGGGTGGGAAGACTCCACTCTTCATACAAATGAGATCACCAGTTCTGCTCTGCCTTGAGAAACCTAGCTTATCAGTCAGAAGAACCCACCTAGCGTCTGCAACAGTTCCGGACTATGAGATCTCCCAGCATCTGTTAGCCGACTCTGCCCCTGACGTCATCAGAGGTATCAGGAACAAGCAGCAACATAACTTATGCATGGCCTTGTGATGGCCTGCTTTGTGAGACCTGGCCGAGAGCCAGAGAAGAAGGCTCCTTTTAATCACCCTGTCGTAACAGAGCTCAACTTCAGGCTGAAAACACTGGGCTGTGTGCTACTGAAAAGAAATTATGTCCCCGGTTCTTGAAAGTCAGAGAGTGAATTGCGGGGTGGTTTTATATGGCTTCTCCCTTCTGGTTCCTTCATAGGTGAATTTTCATATGAATTTGGTTGGTGAACAGACATCAGACTGTTTGTTTCTTGAGAACTAAGAAAAGAAACAGAGGCTTAAATTGGAGAAAGAATAGATTGAATTGTGTTCTAGGCACATGTATGTCCTCTATGTCGTCTCACAAAGCAATTTCATAATTTTAAATCTGTTTGTCTGTGTCTGTCTGATATGGATTCTAGGTTGTCCTCAGGCACAGTATTAGAATTGCAAGTATGTATCGCCACACTTGTCCTCCAGTCTTGTCTTTAAAGGACAGGATTTTGATCTAAAAATACAATAGAGAGATGGCTCAGATTGCTCTTGTAGAGGGCCTGAGTTCAGTTCCCAGCACCCAAATGATGGCTCACAACTTTCGGAACTCCAATTCTAGAGGACCTGATACCATCTTCTGGCCTCTCCAGGTACTGCACTCATGCGGTACTGTTGTGGATGGGCCTGGTGCTGTTTGTATTTTGATGCTAATTCTGCTCTCCTGGGAGGGGCTACAGATAAGGAGTGAGCATGTACTCAGGTGACTTCTTGTGAACCAATCCCCTGATGAATAAAGGAGCCAATCACTGGACGAGTAGGAGGGACTTCCAGGTTGGAGAGGGGAAGAGAAGAGAAGGAGAGGGAGTAGGCCCTTTTGGATGGTGATAGCATGAGGACTAGATGTAGCTACTAGTGCCTCCTAGTTTATGGCGAATCCACCGGGATTCGCCACCGGATTATTTAGATTTAATATGGCTTACAAGATTAGAATTCTAGTTGTTGTGCCCAGAGATTGAGTTACCATTGTTTCTGAAGTAAGTTTATGTGGTGTTTTTCTTCTTGCAGCGACTTGACTGGGTACCAGAGAGAAAAGTATGGAGGCAAAGCTTCAGTTTGCCTGAGGTACACCACAAAGGCCGTGAGGGTATTGAAGCATGGGGCTGGCGTGGTAACCACCCATCAGTGGGAACCTATCGAGCTGGGTGGAGGGATTTTGGAATTCTGAGTCAGAGTCTCCACGAGATACAAACAGGTTGGCCATTGCCCACCAGTGCATGACCAGCTAGGCTGCCGGTGGCAGAGTTGCTGGCACAAGTGTGGGAACATGCCATTCTTTTTAATATTTCCTGCAACATGGTACACATACATACATGCAGCCAAAAGACTCATACACATAAAATAAAAAAACAAAAATTTAAAAATCTGGATGTATCGGGAGGCAGAGGCAGGTGGATTTCTGAGTTCAAGGCCAGCCTGGTCTACAGAGTGAGTTCCAGGACAGCCCTGGTTACACAGAGAAACCCTGTCTCGAAAAACCAAAAGAAAAAAAAAATCTGGATGTAAGTAGTTCAGCATGGGAGAGGAGATAAATGGATTTTCGGCATTTACTGGGCAGCCAAACTAGTGAGTTCCAGGTTCAATGAGAGTGTGTGTACATGCATCCCTCCTATGAACACATACAAACAATAAAGGCACACAATGTTGTAGCTGTAAGTATTTAAAAAAGGCATCATCCCGCATTAGTGCTGGCCGCCTCTATGGCTAGCCCCATGCAGCGAGCACCCATCTCATGTTTCTCTTGCTGCAGATTCTGCTCACATCCCCAGCCCTCGTAAAATCAAAACTCTAGAGGCTTGTAATTTATCAGTCAGAATTATATTAGTAAATTCTCAACCCACAAAACACCTGCACAATGAACTCAAAACTCAATTGATATAAACACAAGCTACACACCTAGATGGGGCAGACACACCCTAATTATTATTTAATCATCTAAGAAATTCCCAGTACTTATGGGGACTGTGTGGTTCTGGCTCCTCTTCCTCTCCTATAGGTTCCATCTTATCTCTTCCTCTTCTTCCCTTCTCTGTCCTCGTCTCTAAAATTCTCCACCCGTCTTCCTGGCTCTTACTTTATCTTGTGCCTGCCCTCACCTGAATATAGACAGCAATCCACACGATGTAATAGGTAAGAGAAAAAAATGGTAAGAAAAGATGTTCCTTGCAAGAGGTGATTGATGGTGGAGTGCTGTACTGGACTGAATGACGTGTCTCTCAAACTTACATTCACCAAGAACCTTTGCCTGCAATCTTACGTGAAGATGGGCAATTGATGTAGCTATTTCTAGCAAATCAAAAGGGGGTCCTATCAGAGTGAACCCCATTTGGTAACTGATAACCTCATAAGAAGAGGGGAATTTGGACCCAGAGACAAGGAAGGAATGATGGATGTTTCGACCAATGGGATGTGTTCACTACAATGACTGTTGGGAGCCACCAGGTGCTAGGCAGAGGTAGGGAAGGGTTCTTCTCTAGCAGCTTGGGAAGAAGTGTGGCTATGACCAGCATGCTCTAAGGCTACTAGCTGCCAGATCTGTGAGATAATCAACTGTTATTGTTCTAAGTAATTCTGTTTATTCTGATACTCTTAAAATCTATAATATCTATGATATAGCACAAAATAGACTGTACTACGAAGATGTTTTTAGAAACAAAATAGTTAATTGAATAATGATGGAAAAGGTCAACACAGCAGAAAGATGTAATAGCCATAATAAAAATATACCTCATGGTACAGCCTCAAAGCCATGCAACCACAGCTGGCCATTAAGGGGAGAAATGCACAACTCAACATCTGTAGGGGCAGGCTTCAAAGCCTTGTATAAATACTTAGTAGAATTATTCATTATAAAATTAACAAAATTTAGTCCCTGCCCCCACCTGCCCTGCACACATACATAGCAGATGTACAGCTTGGTCTTCATACAGGTCCCCCAACAACTGGAGCAGGGACTGTCCCTGAACCTGTTGCCTGCCTGTGGATCCCCATTCCTGCTGGGCCACCTTGTTTGGCCTCAGTGGGAGAGGATGAACCTAGCCCTGCAGTGACTTGATGTGCTGGGGTAGGGTAATACCCAGGAGGCCCTCCCCTTCTCAGAGGAGAAAGGGAGGGAGAATGAGGGGAGAAGGTGTGTGTCGGGGGGGGAGAATTGGAGGGGTGATATTGGAATGTAAAGCAAATAAATAAATAAATGAAAAAAAATGAGCAAAATTGAACAGATCTTTAAAAAGGCACTCTGCTTTGTTGTAGAAAATATTTCATCCCATTTGGGGGCTTGTTCCCTGCCTTTGATCATTCAGTTCCTGGATAAAAGACACACCACCTTTATTATTTACAATAAGCCTTTATTAGCTCTAAGGCTGGGCAGATATCTACCTTCTGTGCTGTTAGAATCTACTTTCCTATCCATAACCTCGAGTTATTACTTACTATGTTTCATCTGGGCTGCTCTTAACTCCAATTAGCCAGCCCTCATGGCCATGATTTAAGATTCTTACCTCATGGTAGGACTCTCTTCTCTCCACCCTCCTCTCTCTCTGGTTCTCTTCCTGACCCCAAGCCCGGAACCTCAGACCCTGACTATGTCTCTCTTCTGCACAGCTATTGGCTGTCAGCATCTTTATTTAACCAATAGTTTTACATTAAAGAGCGTGGTCACATTATATATGCAGATTTTGAGAGCAACCAGGTCTTGGGGGGCCAGTACTTATCATTACAATATACATCAAAAGATCCAACCTCAACACGCCTACCCTATACAGAACACCCCACCTAGTAGGTAGAGAGCACAATTCTTGTTAAGAGCACATAAACTATTTCTATATACTGCAGACCATGCTGCACATCAAATCTCAATAAATAAAAGGATTGAAAGCATGTGAAGTATTTTCTGTGACCAATTTAAATTATGGATCAAGAACAAGAAAATGTAAACATATTGCAGCAGGTTGAGTGAGATAGACTCGTGTACTTGAGCACTTGGTCCCTGGTCAGTGATGCAGTCTGGGGAGGTTGTGGAACCTTTAGGCAGTAAGGTCTTGCTGGAGGAAGTGTATCACTGGGGGCAGGCTTTGCCTGCATACTTATGGTCTCTTGCACTTCCCGTTTGCAGTTGAAGACATGATCTCTCAGGTCATTTCTTCTTCCACAATGCCTGCTGCTTGCTCCAATGCCTCTCCACCATGATGGTCTCTTATCTCTCAGAAAACATATTCCAAGATAAATTTTTCCTTCTATAAGTTGCCTTGCCCAATGTATTTTTTAATTAAATAATTTATGTATTTACTTTACATCCAGACTGGTCAAAGTGTTTTACCACAGAAACAGAAAAGTAACTAATTCAGAGATTATAAATCAAACACTTATGGTCAGAGAAGAAACAACATAGGCATTCCCTGTGGTAGCAAGCATATATATTTATATGTGTGTATTAAAAAGTTTGCAAACTTGAACTATGTATCCAAAGATGGCTTACCTTGAAGAGGGAGTGAATGTGTTCATCAACAAGATTGTAATATTTATCCTTTAAATCATCCAATATTTATACCAATAAAGTCACAGGAGGTGTAAACTGAAGTAACAACATGATAGCTCAGGGAGGTTCTTTATTTTCTTAACTATATACAAAAAGTCTATTTACATGCCGGATTCTATAACTAAGCTACTAGCCTTTAGAAATCTCCTTCTATCTGTGTCATGCTACAGAGCTAGTTTACATTTCTCTGGAGCTCTTCCAAACCTGAGGGCTCCATTGCTTTCTTTCCTAGAATCCTGTTTTACCTGTGTCCTGCATGCTGCTTCTCTGCTGTTCCTGCAAGCCAAAGACAACATCCCTATCTCTTAGCCAGAGCTTCTTCCAGAAGGCAAAAAAAAAAGAGAGCTCTCAAAAGTCCCATTGAGATCAAAGTTTCTACACCCTTGTCAGGCTGACCCATGTCATCGTCATGGTGCGGGTGCTCCAAGCCAAGTTAGTAGGGGCTGAACCATTTCACCTTTATGGTGGGGTAGCACAAGGCCATCCAGCTGACTTTGCCTCCAGTCATAGAGCAAGGACCACGAGATTTCTCCCAAGCAACTTGCCTTTAAAACAGGCTGGAACTTTCCATTCTTTAGCATCTCTACCGGACACACCAGCTGCATCTGACATCTATCTAAGCCTTTATGTTTCTCTAACAATAGGTTTTCTTTTTACAATAGTCAAATATCCTGTAACACAGGATAGCTTTGCTATACAAATTCCACTTTCTTCCTAACAAAAATATTAATTTTAGTCAATTATATAAATTCACCATCTATAGGTGATAACTTGACATTTTATGCTGAGTTTATGATATGCCGAGTGTGTGCTGGTGGTGTTACATGCCATTTAATCCCCACAACCATCTCATTACCAGCCATAGCCATGTCTTGAGACACTTAGGGAATCACTGCTAGTGCCAGGGCACTAGTTCAGGCTTGACTGACCTCAGAACTCCTAGAGCCTTTGACTTTCTGTGATATTGTATGCGCAAAGTTACAAGTCCTGACATTGTTACCTTCAAATGAAAGTGGCTCCAAGTCCTGTCATCCTCATGAACATGGACATACATGACTTTCAAATGGTATCGTTCTAAAATTCAGATCCTGGTTTTGCAGCTCAAAGCCCTTCTCTATGCTGAGTTCTGGGTGACCTGGAGGATACACTAGGAATTCTAGTTAACTTTAAGTGGTAGGAGAATAAAGAAAGAGACAGGATCTTGAGTGTAGGGTAGGGTCAGCTATGGGGCTAGGCCTTTGAGAGAGGTGGTGATCATGGATGTTTATGGAGGGACCAGGGCTACTGGTTCCTCCTGAGTGTATATGTTCCTGCGTGCACTCCATCCAAGATCAATTTCCCAGTTGTGTCTCTTCTCTGACCCTTTCCTGAAAGAAGTCTGTGGTGGTTTGAATAAGAATGGGCCTCACAGGCTCATAGACTTAAATGCTAGTCTTTAGGAGATACTTGACAGGCATTAGGAGGTGTGGCCTTGTGGAGTGGGTGCGGCCTTGTAGGGGGTGTGGCCTTGCGGGTGAGTGTGGTCTTGTAGGAGGTGTGGTCTTGCGGGAGGTGTGGCCTTGTGGAATGGGCATGGCCTTGTGGGTGGGTGTGGTCTTGTAGGGGGTGTGGCCTTGTGGAGTGGGTGCGGCCTTGTTGGAGGAGTAAGTCACTGAGGGTAGGCTTTGGGTTTCAGATGCTCAGGCCAGGCCCAGTGTCACTCTCTCGTCTTGCTCCTTGCTAATCTGGATGTAGAACCCTTAGCTACCTCTCCTGCACTCTGTCTGCATGCTGCCCTGCTTCCTGCCGTGATGATAATGGACTAAACCTCTGAAACTGTAAGCCAGTCCCAGTTAAATGTTTTCTTTTGGCGCACGCCTTTAATCCTAGCACTTGGGAGGCAGAGGCAGGCGGATTTCCGAGTTCGAGGCCAGC
>NW_022196897.1:114629916-114672276 GCF_008632895.1 Mastomys coucha
AAGAGTTTCTGTGATCATGTTGTCTCTTCACATCATGAGAACATTGACTAAGACAAAGTCTATTCCAGGAGTCGCCTGCTACATACAGAATCATTTTCCCTTCAAGGGTCTTTTCTCTGCCGAACAACTTCAAGTTGTTATTACTAAGGGGCCAACCTGGCTCTGGTGTGGGGCCACCACCAGAGCCAGGTTGAGTGAACTGGACAGGGAAAGCATATTTAAAACACATATCATCCATGTGTGCCCTAGTTTGCTTTCTGTTGCTGTGATTAAAATCCTAGGCAAAGGAGCTGGGGAGATGGCTCAGCAGGTAAGAGCACTGACTGCTCTTCTGAAGGTTCGGATCGGATCACAGCAACCACATGGTGTCTCACAACCATCTGTAATGGGATCTGACGCCCTCTTTTGGTGCATCTGAAGACAGCTACAGTGTATTACGCCAGAGAGAGCAGCAGGGCCAGGGAGCAAGCATGAGGGAGAGCAGGTCAGGGACCTGGAGATAGGAACAGAATTAGACGCCATGGAAGAAAGCTGCCTTGCTTCTCATGGCATGCTGGATTTGCTTTTAATACAACACAGGACTACCAGAGCTGACACTGCCCACTGTGGGCTGGGACATTCCATATTAATCATAAATCAAGAAAAATGTCCCCACAGAACAATATGGTTTTGGTTTTTGTTTTTTGAGACAGGGTTTCTCTGTATAGCCGTAGCTGTCCTGGAACTCACTCTGTAGACCAGGCTGGGAGATCAGAAATCTGCCTGCCTCTGCCTCCCAAGTGCTGGAACTAAAGGCATGTGCCACCACTGCCAGGCCCCACAGAACAATATGAAGGAAGCATTTAAGGTTCCCTCTTCCCAGATGACGTTAGTTTGTGTCAGGTTGACGAACTGACATCTGGCCAGCTTTCTGTCACTGCAGCAAATACCTAAGATAATAAGCTCATAGAGACAAAGGGTTTTTCTGCACCTCAGTTTGGGGCCATAACTGGTTGGCTCTGTTGCCCCTGGGCCTGTTACAATGTGGCGTATCATGGTAGGAGTACATGACAGAGCACAACACACTCACCCGACCACCAGCCAGGGAATAAGAAAGAGGAGGGGCTGGGTTATCTCCAGAAGGAGAAGATGTGCCTAAATCCCAAAGGTCCAGGTTAGGAGTGAAGCATGCACAGACTGGCCAGAACGTACACATCCATGTAACCAGAGCTAATTCAAAGGGAGATGGGAAGTCTGCGTCTCAGACAGAGTCCCATTTCTGTAAGATGACATGATAGCTTCATGTTGCCTCACATCTTTTATCTAAGTAATGGCAGCTGGAAAAGCTAACGACTTTTCACAGCTCAGCATCAGTTTGGGGAGTTTTGTGTAATTTTTCTGTGCCACTGCTCACTGTGACAAAAGGGACAAGAGTGGCCCTGCAGAACAGACCTGATTTCCACTCCCCTCAGTGTTAGTCTCTCTAGACCCTCAGAAAATGGTGCCCAAGTGGGAAAGATGAGTTTCATCACTAAGAAAAGGAAAGATGTACAAAAGCCAAAGCGAACAGACAAAATGATGTAGAGTTGGGCTGGGGATATTCTCAACTGGTAGAATGCTTGCTTAGCACACACAAAGCCCTGGGTTCGATCCCCAGCACTAAATAAATCCAGTGTGTGTCTATGGTACAATGTCTATGAGGGAGGGAGGTTGGAAGGGAGGAATAGAGGGAGGGAGGGAGACAGGGCCTTCACAATGTTCTCAGTAGATAAGGAGACCAGGGTGGAGAAAGGCCCCACGCTGTTACCCTCCCCGCTCCCCATCTTGAAAGCTAATTAAAAATGTGAAGATTGGGTTGGCTGAGGGCATTTATGAGTGGAGTGTTGAGATGGTCATAGTACCAAAGTTGATTTCCTCAGGCTATCAGGCAAGGGGATAAAAATCCTTTAAAGAACAAATCTGCCACCACTCAGAAGGGGAAACTGAGGTCCAGCGAAGGGCGAGTGGCAGAACGCTGGCAGAATTGCAGGACTTGTGAGGAGTCCAGGGCTTCCCTGGTCCAGTATGGAACTGACCCAGGCAGAGTTGGAAGAAGCCCTCCCTGCACTGCACCACCGCGGGCTCAGTTAACTGTTTGACAGCCCCACCCCCGGAAACCAACAGCGAGTAGATCGGAAGGGAAGCACAGCTTCACTTGGACACAGGATGGGACCTTAGAACTTTAGTTTTTATTTATTTTGAGACAGGGCCTCTTGTAGCTCAAGCTGGCTTCGAACTAAGTACCTGACGACGACCTTGGATACCCAATCTTTCTTCCTCTACCTAGTGCTGGGATGAGAAGCGCACCCAGATGGAACCCAGGGCTCAGTGCTGACTAAACCAACTGAGCTATATCCCCATGCCTGGATCTTTTGTTTCACCCACCAAATCTGATTTTGAACTAGGTGGAAGACCCAGGCAGAGGGCGGTAAGGGATATTTGCGGGCTATGTCGCAGCTGTAATCATTTCCCTTGGTCTCTCCTCCGCAGTTTGCTACTACTGCAGCCACATTTGAGCCCCATGCCACCGGCCACTCGCTGAGTGGCGGCCGGGGCGGGCCCTGCTTGGGAGCTCCAGTGGCAGAAGCCCGCAGACCTGCCTTGAGCGCCGCGCGGAATCACGGTCGTGGGCGGGGCGCCGGCGGTGGGCGCGGCGTCCCGGTGGCGCTCGCCACTCGGGCGGTGGCGCGGGCGCCCGGGGCAGACACTAGGGTGATCCGGAGGCGCGGCCCGGGAAATAGGCGGACAGCGGGGCTGAGGCTGAGGCTGAGGTTGGGGCAGTGTGCACGCGAGGCCGCCGTGCCTTGCACTCGTGTGGCGGCTGCGGGGCGCGCTGCCCATCGCCATGTACACCTTCGTGGTGCGCGACGAGAATAGCAGCGTCTACGCCGAGGTCTCCCGGCTGTTGCTGGCCACCGGATACTGGAAGAGGCTGCGGCGGGACAATCCCAGGTTCAACTTGATGCTGGGGGAGAGGAACCGACTGCCCTTCGGGAGACTAGGTGAGCCTTCTCCTCGTGACCGCTGCGCGCATGAATCGGAGAGCCAGCGCTTTTGTTTTTTAAGGTCATTAATCTTCCCCAGGCGCGAGCTCGCCCTAGCAGATCTAAAATGGGTCCAGCAAGACCTAAACCCGTAGCTGGATTCGGAACGGAGTCTGGGTGCGGTTGCCCTGTCTGCTGACAGTGACCTATCCCTGCACCCGGGGTGTCGGCCTGGTTCCCCAGCTTCCCTGGGCCCGCATCAGTCATCTTGCAGCTTTCCGCCAGCGAGGATTCCGCCCGGTGTGGTGTGGGCGTGGAGGGGGAGTTGTGGTTGAAACCACCAAGGTTTGTGTTACTCGGAGGCTCATATGAACCGGCAGGGAATGTGGGGAAAACTCACTGACTTACCCAAAGCAGGAGCTTCCAGAGAAGCCGGGGCGTGGGGAGCTGTTCCATTTTAGACCTTTCCTTTTAGCTGCACCAAGTGTGCATTCTGTGCATCTGGTGATGTTTCTTTACACGATCTTGGATGACTTTTGCTCTCCTCATCCACATGGGCGCAGCTGGCTTGGCACCGCTCTATTCGCATACTCTCATGTAGGAAGGGACAGCAACTCCCTTTTATTTTTATTTATTTTTTTAAAGATTTATTTATTTTATTTGTATGAGTACACTGTAGCTGTACAGATGGCCGTGAGCCATCATGTGTGTGGCTGCTGGGAATTGAACTCAGGACCCTGGTCCGGCCGCAGCTCGCTCCAGCATAATTCACTGTAGCTGTCTTCAGACGCACCAGAAGAGGGCGTCAGATCTTATCACGGGTGGTTGTGAGCTACCATGTGGTTGCTGGGATCCGAACTCCTGAGCAGTCAGTGCTCTTACCTGCTGAGCCATCTCGCCAGCCCCAGCAACTCCCTTTTAAATGACGTAATCTGGAAGTTGTCCTGATGAGTTCAACTAGCATCCCACAGACTTGAACTTGGTCTCATGGTCCCTTTACTGCATAGTCATCTAGGGAGGGCCTGCCTCTCTCTGGGTAGCTGATTCTTTTACAGAAATTCACTTGGGGTGGGATCATTTGTATACCAAGGACAGAAGGGGAGGGGGCCACCTCTACTTTAGCGAACACCCCAGGAAGTAGTGTCCCCTCCTGAAGAGGTTTTTCAGAAATAGGTGTGGTCAGAGATGGATGAGGCTATACTGAAAGCAGTTTGTTTGGAACTAACTGGCTATTTGACAAGCTTGCATAGGGCATTTGGATGACATTATATAGTCATAGCAAGCTATGATGGCTTATGGAATGAAGTATGTTAAGGCTTAGTCTTACCGAAATAGTTCAGGGACGACTTTTTTTGGGGACAGGGTTTCTCTGTATACCCCTGGCTGTCCTGGAACTCACTCTGTAGACCAGGCCTCGAACTCAGAAATCCGCCTGCCTCTGCCTCCCAAGTGCTGGGATTAAAGGCGTGCGCCACCACCGCCCGACTTTTCATTTATTACACAAATTTATACTCTAAGATGGCGACTCCGTGGAGTGGCGATTGGAAGCCTCAGAAGTCGCAGACTAGAAACTGCTTAGAAACTGATGTCCTGTGGTAGCCGGATTCCTCAGGAGGGCTCAGCGAAGAAAGTCCCACAAGACTAAGTTCCCTGAGAGGAGTGCAGGAGCGGCTGACTAGGTAGTTTCTCCTTACTTTATCGCTTCCCTTCTGACTTTCTGGCTCCTCTTGGCACTTGACAATGCCTGGTGGTAAGAACTTAGGTAGAACACACCAAAAGGCTCTGGCCAGCCTGGGGTCGGGGTGGCTGGCTTTGTCGGTATACTGACAGATAGAAACCCTTTGGGGTCCCAGTCCAGAGAAGGCAACATGCATTTAGCAGATGACCAGCAGACATCTTATTTTTATGGAAAAATATCCATAAATAAAAATATCCATTAAAGTGGTTCTACCCCCTCGCTCTTGGGAGTATTCTCTTTTTGTCTAAAGTGGACTGCATAAAACCAAGGAGAAAGCACAGAGAGTCAGAGTCAGGCGCTGGGAGGCCGAGGCCAGTGGGACGAGAAGGTACCAGGTCAACAGACTTGGGCCTGTCTTCCCAGGGAGATTGTGCAAACCAGATAATGTCTGAAATTTCTGATTTGGTTGTGTGCCATGGTTGGATTTGTTATTGTTTCCTTTGACACCCAACTCAAAGTCTGTTTTTAAAATCTTACTTTTTGTTGCAAAGCATTTTGTTAGGGGTTAATTTTTTTAATACAATGTATTTTTGTTGTATCTTTTTATTTCTAATCATTTATCTGTATCTATTTCATTTTATCATGTTGGTGCTTGAACCCAACGTGGGGATTAAACCCAAGGCCCCACTTAGGCCAAGGATGCACAGTACTGCTAAGCTACACTCTAAGCTTTCAGTTGTGGTTTTAAAAGGGTTCCTGTAGTAAGAACTATTGAAATGTCTCCTCGTGGGATAGTACAAAGAAGTTCTGGGGGCTTCTGATGGTCTTTCCAGCACCTCCTTTCACTTCTTAGTGGCTTCTAGAAGCTCCTTGAAGTAGATGGCCCATACTCTGCTGCCTTCTTTGATATTTGGATGTTGGGATGGATGTGTGGCTGCATTCAAGTAGCCTTGCTCAACAGATTACAAGCTTATGTGTATTAAGCCCAGAGAGGACTATGCTAAGGGCCAACACGAGATATGAAATAGAAAATATCCAATGCCCTTCTAATAAGAAAAAGGGAGCCACATCACAGCTGACCTGCAGGTCAGTATTAATGTCTCAGTATTGAGAATAGATACTGAGAGGAAAAGGGACCTTGGGACAGAGAAACAAAAGTACTCCACGCTTAACAACCAGCCTGAAATGAGAGACAGGGAGGCTGGGTGAGACCTGAGAGGCAGGGGATCTGGGTAAGACATGAGAGACAGGGAGGCTGGGTGAGACATGAGAAGCAGGGGATCTGGGTAAGAGATGAGAGACAGGGAGGCTGGGTGAGACCTGAGAGGCAGGGGATCTGGGTAAGAGATGAGAGACAGGGAGGCTGGGTAAGACATGAGAGCAGGGGATCTGGGTAAGAGATGAGAGACAGGGAGGCTGGGTGAGACCTGAGAGCAGGGGATCTGGGTAAGAGATGAGAGACAGGGAGGCTGGGTGAGACATGAGAGGCAGGGGATCTGGGTAAGAGATGAGAGACAGGGAAGCTGGTAAGACCTGAGACACAGGGAAGCTATGACACATCTGTCCTGCACATTCTGCTACTGACATTGTCACTTGGCACCTGCTGTTTCCCTTCTGAGTCTCTTCTTTCCTTGTAGGTCACGAGCCTGGGCTGGCACAGCTGGTGAATTACTACAGGGGGGCGGACAAACTGTGCCGCAAAGCTTCTTTAGTAAAGTAAGTGTTCCCGAAGACCTCCATTTTTGGTGTTTTTATATAAATGGTTTAGCTTTCATCCTGAAGCACTTAATCCAAGATAAGGGATTATTGTAAGGAAAAAGAAAGTCTTTACTGTTTTAAAACCAACCGATATAGCAGGGCTGTGGCCTCCTCTAAGTTGCTTTGATTACAGTTTAAGGCATTGCTGTGTATCTCTTAAAGCCTGGCTGTCTCCTAGGTGATGCTCCCTAGAAGCAGAGCCTGGCTCTCAGGAAGGGAGTTCCAGTGTAAGTGATTTCTTGGAAGATTTTCAAGGCAAACCTATCTGTAGTCAAGGGAGGCAGGGTAAAACAGGGCAAGCCAGGAGTCAAGCAGAGGGATAGTTTTAGCTTACCCCTGGTGTTCTGACATGGGTGACAGACACCTCAAAGTCGCCACATCCTGAAGCAGAGTGACTGAGCATCTGCTACAGTGTCAGGTGCTCTTCTGCTCTTTCTCGGCTCATCTAGAAACTTTCCCATCCTCTCTCATTGTAGGGGAAGGGCGGGCCGTGGGATAAGTTGCCAGGCATTTCTGGTCCCCGGAGAAGAATGTACAAGCTTTCCCCAGAAGACTCTCAAGCAGCTAGGGATTCCTGAGAAGATACTCAGACAGAGTGCCACATGGTCATCTCCACCACCCCTCTCTGAGCCCATAGGGGTATGGCTAGATATCACAAGGATGGTACTATAAGGTAGAATTGAGTAGTGACTGAGATCCAGGGTCAACAGCTTGGGGTTCTCCCTCAGCTCGCTGAAGAATCCTATTAACAGGCAAATCTTATTATCCCTCTAAGCCTGAGTACCTCCCTCTTAAAGCAATTATGAGGATTAAACCAGGTGATGTGTAAGAGTGGATGCAGCTCAAGGGCCTGAGACCTCATGGGGGTTTGGCCTTTAACATCTGTGGGTGTAATGGTAGTAACTACCTAGTCTCGTTGCTTTTAGTACTGTCATTTTCAGATGGAAGCTCTTGGTCTTGCTCCTAAGGTCAGGGCTATGGTAGGTCTCCTGGACTCTTTCTCTGTAATCCCTAAGCATGTCTGAGAAGTCAAAGAGCCTTCAGGTAAAGAGGCACTAGAAGATGGGACTCCATGCAAAATGCTCTCTTTCCTTGCTAATGTTTCTTTTGGACTTAGGGGGTTGGGCGCTTCTCATAGCATCTCTGTTTTTCTTCGGATGTGCTGGTTCTGGTATCTTTCCCATTTCTCTGGGATGGGTTTTCATGATTTAGCATCAGCTCCTAAAACAGAGGGAGGCTTCCTGAAGTCTTTGTATAACTGTGTTTAGAATGTAAATGGCCAGGGCTGGGGAGATGGCTCAGTAGTTGAAAGCCCACATACTGTTCTGCCATAATACCTGGATTGGGATCCCTCACCCATGTCACACAGCTCACAACCACCTCTGACTAGCTCCAGGGCATCTGCAGCCTCCTCTGGCCACTGTGGGCACCTTCACGTATTTGAATGTGAGCATGCCCACACAGACACGTGAAGACAAAAGTAGAATTCTGCTCTTATAAGTAGAGAAGCAGAGGATGCTATAAAAATAATAGTGCTTTGCATATTTGCATATTCAACAGCTGTAATGAGTCAGAATGCAGGGCTGAAGTCATGACCAGTTCTGCTACCTTAGACAGCACCACCCTGAATCCCAGTGTCCCGTTTGGAAAATGGGGTTAGACAATACCCAGTCTTTGAGCCACAGTCACATAGGATATTATCTGTAGTGGCATCTTGAAAATGGTGACGTGACCTGTGCTGGGTGACTGTTGGGACTATTAGCAGCAACTTCCATTGCTCTCCGAGTGTTCTACAAGGCACTACAGCTGGCTGGCTCCCTTTTGCAGTGTATATCTCTGCTGTGATTTTGTATGGGTTGAAGGGATGCTAGTTAGAAGTGTTATCTCCCTCATCTTGTGGGCTAGAAGTGACCGGAAGAAGGAACATGTCAAAGGTTCAACATAGAACCCCTGCAGGCTCTGGGAAGCCCTCTCAGGCATGCCTGGCCATACTGTTCCATTTGTACAGACTAGAACCTTCCTTGCTCAATATCAACTGCCATGGCCTTGGAGTGTATGTTATTTGAAAAACTTTTATGTCCACATTAACTACTCCAATGATATGTCATCTCGTTATCTTAATATTGGATTTAAAGGGGTATTGAACTTACTGAAAAGTAACTTTCAAATTTTTAGTTTGTTTAGCTAACATTCACAACATAATTGCAAGAAAATTTTTCTGCATTTTGTTACATGATAAAAATATGTAAAATCATAATTATTAAGTGCTATGAAGCTGGATAATACAAATTGTCATACCTGTATGGGTAGATCATAAAGTTTTTTCCTTCCTTGAGCTGTAAACTTAACTCATATGTGTATAATGTGAATTTATGTGAGATTTTGTATAATACAGCCATTTAAAAATCTAAAAAATATTGAATGAAATAATGGCTTGCTGGGTGAAGATAATGACCTGGCAAGTATCTCTACTTCAAGAAGATATTAATTGAAGTTAATATAGGAAAATGCTTTCATCTCTCCCTCAGAGTCCATTGGCAGAGAACATTCATTAAGTTCACTGTCTTCTGTTTGATTTTTTTTTATTTCAGTGGTTTCCTGAACTGGTGATTCATCCTGACATGACATTTGCAAGTGGCCCCTGAGCCATTTGGGCAGCTGCAGCCATGATACTTTTTATAGAGTGAGCCTCCGAAAACTGAGAAAGCAAATGTTTCCAATTTGTATCATCAGGTGCAGGGAAGCACATGTTTCCAATAGGTATCAAATGCTGCAGTGGAGTTTAAAAGGGGACATTAACATGCCAGCAAAGCCACATTTTAACCCAGCCTTGAAGTTCTGTCTGTTATAACAAAAAGTAATTTTTACATGTAGATGAAATTCTTTGATAGATACAAGATATTAAAAGATGCCTACATCATGAGTTCAACATTGTTTCAGCCAGTGGTTCTCAACTGGTATGTCTCGACCCTTTGAGGGCCATATATCAGATATTTTGTATATCAGATATTTACATTATATTTCATAACAGCAGCAAAATTACAGTTATGAAGTAGCAACAAAAATAACTTTATGGCTGGGGGGTCACCACAACGTGAGGAGCAGTTTTAAAGGACTGCAGCATCAGGCCGGATGGTTTAGGCCAAACTTTGAAAATGTTTTTCTGGATAAGCATAACCAAAGTATTAGTTGAGCAGCATCTGCTTATGTCATAACTTATCTAGGGCTAAAGAGAACTTTAATATTTTAAGATTTTTCAATTTATTTTTGATGTTAGAGCTTGTAGCCAATGGCTACTTGGAGCTTAACTATAAAATTGGGGAAATAACTGTCTTAGTTAGGGTTACTAGTGCCATGATGAAACCCCATGACCAAAAGCAACTTGGGAAGGAAAGGGTTTATTTGGCTTTGCTTCCACTTTGTAGTACATCATGGAAGGAAGCCATGACAGGAACTCAAATAGGGTAGGGACCTGGAGGCAGGAGCTGATGCAGAGGCCGTGGAGTGGGGCTACTTACTGCCTTGCTCCTAATGGATTACTAAGTCTGCTTTCTTATAGAACCTAGGACCATCAGCCCAGGGATGGCACCACCCACAATAGACTGGGCCCTCCCACATCAGTCACTGTAATTAAGAAAATGCCTTACACCCAGATCTTACTGTGGGGACATTTTCTCATTTGAAGCTCCTTCCTCTCAGGTGACTCCAGCTTGTGACAAAATGACATAAAATTGGCCAGTACACTATCTTTTCAAGTTTTTTTTATTTAAAGTAATTCATTTCATCATCCATCCACGCACAATGGCTTTCTTCTTGTGTAAAAAATATAGCTGTTTTAGCGCTGACTGAAGTTACAAGTTTAGGTCCTGTTAAAAAGTTGTTGGCAGGCCATGGAATGCGTGGCTCCATTTTAGAGGGTGTTCCTGAATATTCGAGTCCCTGGGTTCTGTCCTCAACACAGCAAGGGAAAAAAATTGTTTAAGAATGTTTGGTTCAAGGATTAGAGAGATGGTCAGTGTTTAAGAGCACACACTTTCCATCCAGGGCTTGGAAATTTGGTTGCCAGCACCCACAAGGGCAGCTCACGATCATCTCTAAGCTTCAGCTCCAGGGGATCCTACATCTTCCACTGGAACATACACTCATATGTGCACATGCATGCGCGTGCACACACACACACACACACACACATACAAATATTGTAAAAAAAATATTTCTTAAAAGGATGATTTGGTTAGGTATTTATGATCTCAATCACGAATATCATTGATTCTTTCTTGACAATGGAAGGAAAACTGCTCATCTGCTTCTTCTTCTCTAAAAATGTTGCCTTCCCAAACAGACTGTTCTTTCATTTTACTATGCCACAGGCAGAGCAGTTGACTCTGACTGTGGATTTGTATGACTGTGGGCCACGTCTTTCCCATTATTTCATTTACTTATTCATTTTTTTCCCTTTACTCTCCTGGGCAGCTTCTTAGCTTCTGTGCTCCTCCTTCAGTTTCTTAATAATATACCTTGTTTTATATTTTAAAACTGCTATTATTATTATTATTATTATTATTATTAATTAGTGTTTGGCATGCATGTATATGTGTACCACATGCATGTAGTGCCCAAGAAGGCCAAAAAAGAATGCCAGATCCCATGAAACTGGAGTTCCAGATGCTTGTGAGCCATCATGTGGGTCCTGAGACCTGAACCCAGATCCTCTGTAGCATTAAGCCTACAAGCCAGTACTCTTAACCACTGAGCCATCTCTCCAGCACCAATATTTATTTTATTTTTTCCCAATATGTATTTTTAAACTAGAAAAATATTCAATCTTAGATGCCTCTCATGATACACATAGCTTACTAGCTCTGCTCACTATATAATACATACATAACATTTCATCCATGCTCAAAAAAAAAAAAGCACTGCTTGAGCTGAATTAATCTGTTGTTCCTGGATAGAACAGCAAAGCTTTTGTGTGTACTTCTAGAAACAACACTGGGGTGTGACCTGAATGTAGCAATACAATAATAAAGGAAATGCCATCCTGCTAAATCAATAAAGTTGTACTTACTGTAAAAACGTTATTACAGTGCATTGGTTTTCTGGTTAAATTTAGATGTAGTTTGTAGTTTGCTTCCTTCAACCCAAAGAGACTAAGAAATCAACAAACTTTTAGCTCCCTGCATGCACGCTCCCTGGTTGCATGTTCAGCTCTACATCACTGTCCCTTATGGTCATCATGGGTCACATGCAACCACTGAGCATTTGAAGAGTTGGCCACTCAGGAAGTAAACTTTTAAATCCTGCTTGTTGTTAAAATGGTTTTATTTGAATGTGTGTGTGTGTGTGTGTGTGTGTGAGAGAGAGAGAGAGAGAGAGAGAGAGAAAGAGAGAGAGAGAGAATGCAAATATGTTTGTGTATGTGCTGATGACATGTGTATTGAAACCAGAGACTAACCCCAACCCTTACTAACCTCAGGTGCCACAATTTACCTTTTTTTAAAAACAAACAAACAAACAAACAAAAAAAACCATGTTTTTGCTGGGTGTGGTGGCGCACGCCTTTGATCCCAGCACTTGGGAGGCAGAGGCAGGCGGATTTCTGAGTTCGAGACCAGCCTGGTCTACAGAGTGAGTTCCAGGACAGCCAGGGCTACACAGAGAAACTGTGCCTTGAAACACAGTTTGAGACACTAGGCTAAGCTGTCTGGCCAGCAAGTCCCAGGGATCTGTGTATCTCCCACTTCCCCAGCTCTGAGGTCACCTCCCAGCATGCTGCTTTCTGTGGAAGGGGTTTGGAGATCCATCCCTGACCCATAGCCTGCACAGCAAGCACTTTACCGACTGATTTACCAAAATCCCCAGCCATTTTGTCTCAAATCTTAGTTTGAGGTGTTGTTGTTTTTGCCATTTGCTCAGACTGGGTTTTGTAGATGACTCTGGATTCAGAACTCACATGAGCAGTTCTGTTCTGGACAGAAGAGGGATGAATAGCCACTTCAGGGAGGCCTGTGCATGTCCTCAATGCCTCCAATTCCTAGGGCTGGGTTTAACGACACTTAGGGCTCGGGAGTTTGGAGCTTGCACCTGTCTGGGTCTTGCACATTTGTGATATAGGAACTTTACTTCTCTATGACTCAGTTGTTCATTTGTGAGGATCTAGAACCTCCAGCTCTAGCTGTGACTGGAGAGTGGGTGTGCTGGGAATCCCTTGTGCCATGCCCGGGGCCTGATATTATCTTCTGTGGTGTGTGTCCTTCTGGGAACAGGAGGTATTTCCTTAGGTCCACTCCTATCCTGGGTCCCGTTGGAAGGATTCCTTCTTTATCCTGTCAGGACAACAGCCTGAGCTAAAATCAAGGGAAAAAGTACTTCAAATAAACTGCTTAGTGTTTGTATGAAGTTAAATAGACTAGGAAGTTTCCCCTAGAGCTTTCTTCAGCTGGACCAAGATAGTATTTTTGCTAGTTATTCAAATACTTTCCTCTCTTCTCATTTTTTTTTCTTGTAGACCAGGCTAACCTTGTATTCTAGAGATCCACCTGCCTCTGCCTCCCAGTCCTGGGACCAAAGGCCTGCTCCCATTTTTTTAAAAAGGTTTTTTATTTACTTTTTAAAGATTTATTTATTATTATACATAAGTACACTGTAGCTGTCTTCAGACTCACTAGAAAAGGTCAGATCTCATTAGAGGTGGTTGTGAGCCACCATGTAGTTGCTGGGATTTGAACTCAGGACCCTTGGAAGAGCAGTCAGTGCTCTTACCCACTGAGCCATCTCACCAGCCCCTGCTCCCATTTTTATTTGGATCTAGCTAGTGTAGCATTGATTGAAAGGTGTCAGTGTAGGGCTACATTGAGTTTTTAGAGAGATACATTTACAAAAGAGCTAAATTCTGAGTCTTGTGGATTTTGTTGTTGTTTTGTTATTTCTTTGCTTGTTTGTTTTGAGCCAAGGTCTCTTGTAGTTCATGCTGGTCTCCAGACCTTGAACTTCTGACCCTTCTTCTTCTGTGCCCTCAAATACTAAGATTATGGGCATGTGCCACCAAGGCTGGTTTATGTGGTGGTGAGGATTAAACCCAGGACCCTATACTCCCAGCCTACAATGAGCCTTTGAATTAACCAGGACATGGCTTTGGAATCACACCAGAGAGTGTGATGCATTAGAAGCCTGTCCTTGGAGGCTCAGAGTGAATACAAAAGAAAACTGACTGCATCTTAGCTTCTGGAAAAGCTTTGGGGGGAAGCATCGGCTTTTCTGAGCAAGGTGACAGCTCACTGAGAACAGACACTGACCCTCTGTCATCTGCCAGGCTAGTCAAGACCAGTCCGGAGCTGTCTGAGTCCTGCTCGTGGTTCCCCGAGTCCTATGTGATTTATCCAACTAACCTCAAGACGCCAGTTGCTCCGGCGCAGAATGGCATCCAGCTTCCCGTCAGTAACTCCAGGACAGATGAGAGAGAATTCTTCTTGGCTTCTTATAATAGAAAGAAAGAGGACGGAGAGGGCAACGTTTGGATTGCAAAGTCATCAGCTGGTGCCAAAGGTAAGTTACCGTTGCTGCGCTCTCTGTCACGGGCAGGATCTTCCTGGGTGCTGTTCGCTGGCACACTAGGTTTCAGCGCTGTTTCACTTCTTTGTTTTGAGGGTGGGGCTTGTAGATGCTCGTGTAGAGGTCAGTGCACATGCGTCTGGTGTTGTTCTCTCCTTCTCCACCTGGGTCCCAGGGATTGAACTCAGATCATTAGGCTTGGCAGCAAGCGCCATTGCCCACCGAGCTATCTCATCACCAGTCCCTACTGATGGATGACTACACGCAGAATCATTAGTCAGAAGATTGTGCCCAGAAGATTTTTTTTTTATTCTGAAAAAAAAAAAGATTTTTTTTTTTAGATAGATTCTCATGTCCTGGCTAATGATGACCTGGAACTCCTGGCCTGCTGTTTCCATCTGTCTGAGTGCTATGATTGCAAGCATGCACTCCCGAGTTTGGTTCTTATTGGGTTCTGGGAATGAGATCCCAGGCTTTACATATGCAAGGCTAATATTCTAACTACTGAACTTTAGCCCTGACTTTTAAAGGCCTTATGTCACCTCCTGATGTTTATTGCCCGAGTCTTGACTTTGAACTCTGGAATCAGTGGGATGCTCACTGTCTCTAAAAAGCATTACAAATGCAAAGTGGCTGACACGGAACTCTCCATGTCCTTTCCAGCTTGTCACCCAGCCCGCTCCTTCACATTTCCTATTTTAATGCATGATCCCACTATTCACCCAGTCTAGGAAGCTTCAAATCTCAGATTCCTCCTCTTCTTTATAATCTATACCAAGTACATTAATGTCTTTCCAGGGCTACCTTCAAAATATGTTCAGGATTAGGTTCTTATATTTCTATCACTCCCATTCTGGATCAAAGCCACCAGTCTCTCTAGCCAGAGGCTGCAATGTGACCCTCAGCCAGCTCTCATCTTGCCAGACAGAGTGATGATTTAAAAACACAAATCTGATTATGTTACTTCCTGATCCATTTAGGGTGGCTCTGGAGTCTTGATGGGAGCCCAACCCACTGGACACTTAACCAGGATCTCTGAAGCCATCTCCCATACTTGGCCTTGCTCACTGTGCCGTAGACACAAAGACTGCCTTGGATCCCTCAAAATAGATAAATTTGATTCTATACCTAGAATGTGTCTCCATCAACTCAGACATTGTCTTGTCAGAGAAGGCTCTTCTGGTCTAAAATGGCCCCATGCCCATTACTTTCTGTATCTTTAACCTGCATTGTTAATGTCTTCCCAGGTCTGTATCATAAATCCTGGCCATTCCCACTACACATTAGAAGCCCCACATAAACACAGACTCAATACATGTGTGGAATGGATGCCCTGAAAGGAATAAGGCTCATAGTATCAACTCAGGCTTAGGCTCAGGAGAAGGCTCCTAATGCAATAAATACAGGTCTCCCCCATAACTACTGTCATGCACTCTTTTTAAAACCATTGCATCTTGAATTTATTTTTTTATAGTTTGGAAGATCATATGGGCATTGTTATTCATTTCTGTCCCTGGTCAACTGAACCTTAGCTTCTTTTCTACCAATTATAGGACAGGAAAGCATTGCTAGGAATCTCCCAAAAATGGGTGAAGTAAACTCTTGCCAGAAGCCAGGGGCCTCACCTGCTTCTGCTTCTTTCTTGTAACTCTGCCTTTTTTTTAAAAAAGAAGATTTATTTACTTTTATTTATTCGAGTACACTGTAGCTGTCTTTAGACACATACCAGAAGAGTACATTAGACTCCATTAAAGATGGTTGTGAGCCATAATGTGGTTGCTGGGAATTGAACTCAGGACCTCTAGAAGAGCAGTCAGTGCTCTTAACTGCTAAGCCATCTCTCCAACCCTGTAACTTTGTCTTAAGTACTATCTTTTAGTTTGGTTCTGGTCGTAAACTGGGGACTTGGAAGAGAACTAGGCATCTGTGGTATTCTAGATTGTGGCCCAAGAGTTGGGGGCTCTGGGAGGACATCATTGGTTCCTGGGCCCCACGCAGCAGGAAGTGGTAAACAGAGAATAACATTTTGAAGAATTTTGTTTTAAGGCTTGAGGAGATGAGTGGTGTATATTAGCATTTAGCAGGGTAGGAACTAAACAATGAAATTAATAGAACGAACACGTGGCCGTTATGCTTGTTAAACAAGTATTACCTATAGCTACCATATATGTGCTACTGTTGGCTCAAACAGCACCAGGGCAACCTGTAACATTTTCCTCTTTTTGTCTAATTAAAAGGCTCTTTTCTTTCAGATATAAATTGATCACAACCATGCAAACTATGAAGGAGAAGATACACTCAACACCCAGTCCATCATGTTTGTGAATTCAGATAAAGCACTCTACTATTTAGCCTAACTTAAAAAGCTACAATTTTATACCTGAATTATGTTCTGGTTTTAGCTTGTATTACCATCTGAAAACCATCCTCTCAAATCTATGTCATCTCTCTCAATGCTCAACAACTTGTACTAATGATGAGTTTGTAACTACTCTTTAACCCTGTCAGAAATCTGAGAATGACTTAAATATACCTGAACGTATAGGAAACACAAAACACAGCTTCACATAAAAGTCACCTGAGTATGTGATCAACTCCTCATGGGGGCAACCCCTCTTGAGGAAACAGAATTAACATCAGAATACAAACAGCACCAGGGCAACTCAGCCAAGGAAAACCAAAGACTTAATTCTTATCTCATCATGTGATTGCTTTTAGTTTTGATTGCCTTTCTTCATAAGTGGGCAAGGCCTTGTTAATCCTTCATGGTCCATTGGTTCATAAAGACATGAAGAAAGCAAAATTAAAGTACAACTCCACTTGTACTTCACCCCAGTCAGAATGAGGTGCTGAAGAAGGGCGTGTGTAGGCTCAGGAGTCTGGAAATGCTAGGAGGGTTAGGAATGGTCAGAAAGCCCCCGCAGAGTGAAGACAAGCTGTATCCAGGGGCCACAGACCTCAGCAGAGGAAGAATGCTAGGTCACCTAAACTGCTCTGCAGGTTTACCACGTTCCCAGTTAAGAGAGCAGCAGGATTTTCCTAAAGATATAAAGTTTCTAAAATCCACAAAGCACAAGCCATAGAGTATGTTCAATGATCTTAAAAAAAAATAAAGTAGACTCACTCACTCTGCTTATTAGGTGACATTAAGGCATATTGCATCACTGTAGTGACCAGGACTCTGCATTATGTCAGACGGACAGAAGCAGGAATCTACAAAACAGGATTGAAAACTCAAAAGTGGATCCAAACGTATTTGCCCACCTGATTTTTGACAGGGGAAAAAGGCATTTGTCTTCATTTCCTACTGCCATGATGAAATACCCCGGCCATACAACATAAGGAAGGAAGGGTTAACTTTAGCTCACAATTCAATGCACAGTCCCATTATGGGAAGTCAGGAGAGCAGAGCTTGAAGCAGTTGATCACATTGCCTCTGCATTCTGAAGAAGAGAGCAGGGTGTGCATGCTGCTCTGTCCCCTTTCATCTATACAGTCCAGAATCCCCTACCCAGAAAATGGTCCCACCCACAATTAAGTTGGGTCTTCTCCCTTCAGATAATGTATTCAAGATAATCCCCCTGTGCACAGTGCCCAAAAGCCCAGTTTTCCCAGGTGATTCTAGAGTTCATCAAACTGACAATACTAGCAGCTGTCAATAAAAGAAAGACATGGCTGGGTAGCTCATTGGGTCAAGCACTTGCTGGGCAAGCATGAAGATCAGAGGTCAGATCCCCAGAACCCATGTCAAAGCCAGGTGGGCATGGCAGCTCTCCTGTCATCTTGGTGCCTGGTAGCAAGGGCTCCCTGGAGCTAGCTGACTAGCCAGGCTTACTGAAATGGCAAGTTCTGGTTTCAGCCAGAGATCCTGTGTAAATTAAATAAGGCCAAGAAGAGCGATTTGAGAAAGACACTCAACATCAACCCTAAGCCCCTGCATGCACGCACACACAGAGTACATGTGTACTGACATGCACATGTGCACCCCCCATATGGAAACATTCATACACACATGCATATTGCATACTTATGCACATGCAAAAGTAAAAGAATAAACTCTTCCACAAGTGGTGCTACATACAGGGCATAGTCACAGAAAAGACATGAACCTGTCCTCCGACATACACCAAGCCAAATCTAATTCGTAGTTCCTGTAAACGGCAGAAGTAAAATTGGGCGAGAGACTGGCAAAGAAACTGTAAACATGATACCAGTACGCGTTAATCCGAAAGATCAAGGACTGAGAAAGTAAACCTCACCAAAATAAAGCTTGCTCTGTGAGGCCTCCTTTGAAAACGTGGTGCACCATGAAGACACAAGTGGCCTGTGCCGAATGGTGCAGCTCATAGGAATGTGAGGAAGATGAAGCCTGTAGCGACAGAGAGTTAGGAGTTGTGAGGAGCTGGGGTGAGGAAGGAGAGATGGCTACAGGATTCTGAGGGTGGGGGGATGATGAAAATGTTCTAAAAACAGATTCTAATGACAGTTGGGGAACCCAAGTATACTAAAAACCATCGAATTGTATGCTTTACAAGGCTGGATTTTTTTTTTTAGTGTGTTGTATTTCGATTAAATTGTTTTAGGCCATGTCGCTTGTCATAGTTGATGGGGAGTTTCCATGCCTTCAGTCTTCTCTAATGAGCTGCATGCAGGGCATGCAGCTTTATGTCTGTGCCGTCACCCTGATGCTCTGGTGTCCTTGCCTTCCTGGCATTTCCATAGGGCATCATCTTAAAAGAGAATTTGGTGATTACAGATCATAATCCTTATAACTGGTACCTAGTGACAGTGATATCTTAACCCACTCAGACACTGTATCTATAAAACTGAAATTTGGGGCCAGAGATATGGTTCAGCTATAAAGGTGCTTGCTGCCAAACCTGACAACCTGAGTTCAATTCCCCAGGACCCACACGGTCGAAGGAGAAAATCCAACTTCTTTGGCCTCTACACAAGCAGTATAACATATACATATACTCACAAAAATATAAATAATTCTAATAAGTTTGTTTAAAAACCTAAAACTTGGTAAGTTAGCATTGAGAACACTCTATGGAGAAGTTAATGGGATGACCCTGGAGAGGGTGAGAGACTGCAGGAGGGGAGGGAGGGTGGTCAGGTAGATGGTCGGAGGAACAGGCCAGTGAAACCCTCCTGTGCATTTTTGTTTCTCTGGCTTTGGTCAGGAGCTGTCCCTCTTGGGATGAGCTGGGCTAGCATCCATGTGGATTTTGTTTGCAGGCGAAGGCATCCTCATTTCCTCAGAGGCGTCGGAGCTCCTGGATTTCATAGACAACCAGGGCCAAGTGCACGTGATCCAGAAATACCTCGAGCACCCTCTGCTCCTCGAGCCCGGGCACCGAAAGTTTGATATTCGGTAATGTTCAGAGTCCACAGCCTTCATGACTGTCATCCCTTCAGAGTGGTAGGGCTGCTTAGATTATGGTGCTGGCCAAGATCTGGGAGGCAAACATGGCAAGAGGAGGTATCATTTGTTAACCTCAAACACATCCATAGCCTTCAAAATTGTCTATTTTTACAAGCAACTCAAGTCTCTCATTAGTTCTGGTGAAATACTTCATTTGCCTCATTATGGTGCTAAGCCATTATTTTGGCTAACGTGATTTGCTTCATATAACTTTAGAACCTTCTCCTTTTCTATACCGTACCATCCTTACAAATAGTCAAGGTGTGTGCCAGGTGGTTACAGACACATTTAATCCTGGCACAGGAGGTAGAGGCAGGCAGATACCTTCAAAGGAAGTCTCTAACCCAGCCAGGGCCTCACAGCAGGACTCTGTCTCAAAGATAGATGGATGGATGGATAGATAGATAGATGGATGGATAGATTAGATAGATAGACAGATGGATGCGTGGATAGATAGATAATAAATCAGGGTGTTAAGGTTATATATAAAAACCTGGTATCTGAATAAGAATGTATGTTGGCTTGCAGAAGCTGGGTCCTGGTTGACCATCAGTATAACATCTACCTCTATAGAGAAGGTGTGCTGCGAACTGCTTCAGAACCATATCATGTTGATAATTTCCAAGATAAGACCTGCCATCTGACCAATCACTGCATTCAGAAAGAGTACTCAAAGAACTATGGGAAATACGAAGAAGGGAACGAAATGTTCTTCGAAGAGTTCAATCAGTACCTAACAAGCGCTCTGAACATTACCTTAGAAAGTAGCATTTTGCTGCAGATCAAACACATAATACGGTAAGCTCATTGTTAACTTTCTGATTTGTTTCTTCTTGAAGGAACTCCGGGTGTTTACGCCTTTTAGGGAATTGTCCTCTATTTTTCTTTTTTGGTTTTTCTTTTTTTTCTTTTTTAGATTTATTTATTATTATATGTAAGTACACTGTAGCTGTCTTTAGACACACCAGAAGAGGGCATCAGATCTCATTATGGATGGTTGTGAGCCACCATGTGGTTGCTAGGATTTGAACTCAGGACCTTCTAAAGAGCAGTCAGTGCTCTTAACTGCTAAGCCATCTCTCCAGCCCCTCTTTTTTTGGCTTTTTGAGACAAGGTTTCTCCGTGTGGCCCTGTCTGTCCTGGAACTCACTCTGTAGACCAGGCTGGCCTTGAACTCAGAGATCCACCTGCCTCTGCCTCCCAAGTGCTGAGATTAAAGGCGTGTGCCACCACTGCCCAGCTACTTATCACTTCTGTTATCTCCTACTGTCTGTTCTTTGAGAAATGTAATTTGTCTTTCTTCTACTAGTTATTTAAGGGGAAAGGTTGGATAATCAATTTGAGGCTAATACAAATTGTAAACTTATTTAAAAGTAAAAAGAAAGACAGACAGACACAACAACAAACCATGCAGTGTCTCAATTTTTCTTCTGCTTTCTACAGGTTATACGAGGCTATATTTATATTTTTATCATATCAAAATATTTTTAGCCAGGCAGTGGTGGTGCATGTCTTTAATCCCAGCACTTAGGAGGCAGAGGCAGGTGGATTTCTGAGTTTGAGGCCAGCCTGGTCTACAGAGTGAGTTCCAGGACAGCCACAGCCATACAGAGAAACCCTGTTTCAAAAAAACCAAAAAACGAAACAAAACAAAAAACAGGAAATAACAGAATTCCTACACCGAGAAAATAAAATAAATATGCAGAAGGAATCTCTACTCTAGGAGCCTTTCATTGGGCACCTCTGCGCCCCCTGCTGGCTGATCCATGTAGTGTAGGGGTGCTCTCCTGTATGATGCTCACAACCATCAGGTTCTCTTCTTCCCCAGCCAGCCTCCTGCTGACTCCCACTGTAGTCAGAAAGGGGTGCACTGCCTGCAGCTTCAGTCAATGAAAACCCTCACTGAAGTTACTCATCCTAACCTCCTAGCAGATCAAAGGTGTAAGTTTGTGTGTCAGATTGCAACGCTTGCATTTTTATCCCCTTTCACTAAACTTCTGACTTCTAAAAATTATCATATTTTAGGGAACTGGAGAGATGGCTCAGCAGTTAAGAGCACTGACTGCCCTTCCAGAGGTCCTGAGTTCAAATCCCAGCAACCACATGGTGGCTCACAACCATCTGTAATGGGATCTGATGCCCTCTTCTGATGTGTCTGAGGACAACTACAGTGTATTCATATACATAAAATAAATAATTCCTTTTAGAAAATTACATATTTTAAATATATTTTAATCAAAACACTTTTAAATGAGCCAGGTGTAGCGGTGTGTTTACTGATCTTGAGGCACCAGAAACGGGGAGAACGGAGCAGACACATGGCCAGGCTTACATCTCATGCCACAGTCAGCTCTGTTCAGCATATCAGACAATTTATACTCTGAGGGTTAAGAAGAGTCACCTAAATAGAGTGTACAGTCACAAGGACAAGCCGCACGAAGGAAAACCATGCTTTTCCATAGAGGCATGTAAACAGATAACAATAGCCAGATGTGATGTATAATCTAATATAAGCTCCCTCCTACCCACTACACCTGGGAGAAGCAAGAAACCAGAGTCCAAGAATAATTCTGGGTTTTGAGTAAATTGAGGTCACGAGATTCTTGTCTTCTTGTCCTCAGAATTCTCCTCACATGAGTCCATTCTTGGATGTCTTTAATCCCAGCACTTGGAAGGAGAAGGCAGATGGATCTCTGAGTATGAAGCCAGCCTTGTCTACATAGAGTTCCAGGCAACCAGGGATACACAATGAAACTCTGTATCCAAAACAATGACAAGAAAACCCAAAAAAAAAAAAATTCACTTAAAGTATTCTTTCATAGAGAAAATGCTTTAAAATGTTTAAATGTTTAATGCCCTTTCTTCCCTCTCCCATGCCTGATTTTGTGTATGAGGTTTTGTTTGTTTGCTTGTTAGGCAGGGTTTCTCTGTAGTTCTGGATGACTTGGAACTCACTCTATAGACCAAGCTGGCCTCTGACTCAGGGACCCACCTGCCTCTGTCTACCTGAGTGCTGTTGGGTTTTTGTTTCGTTTTGTTTTTTAGATTTTTTTTTTAATTTGTCTGTGTGTGCCATGTGGGTGCAGTTGCTGGCTAAGACCAGGAAAGGGCATCAAATCTCATGGGACCAAAGTTACAGGTGGTTGTAAGCTGCCCCAGTGTGGGTGCTAGGAACTGTACCTGGGTCCTCCACAGGAGCAGCAAGCACTCTGACCTGCTAAGCCGTCTCTCCAGCCCATTGTTTGTTTTGAGATAAAAATTTACATAATTTAGACTGTCCTTGAATTCAAGATCCTCCTGCCTCAGCCTCTTGAGTGCCAGGGTCACAGTTGTGCCATTAGACATGGGCTATTAGCAGGTGTTGGTGCTACAAAATGAAACTGTATGGTGGCACTTTCGTACATGCTTATACCGTACTATGGTTATACTCACCCCCTCCCCATTTTTCCACCTTACTAGTCTTTTTAACTCCTAAGTAGTATATGTGTGTTTATTGGCATCAATGGTAAAGAATCAATGACATACTAGTTCATAAGAACAATGTTTATTAAATTTACTAAATCATGCCTAGATCTGGTTGTGGTGACATACTCTGTTTGTTGAAGGAGGCAGAGGCAGGGGGATCATGAGTTGGAGGCCAGCCTGGGCTACACATTTAGCTGAGCCTGGTGGCATAGGCCTTTAATCCCAGTATTAGGGAGGCAGAGACAGGAAGATCTCTGTGAGTTTGAGGCTAGCCTGGTCTACATACGAGTTCTAGGACAGTCAGGACTACATAGAGGTCATGCTGAATATCTTATGTAATAATCTCTATGAACAGTCTAAAGGCTAGGTAGGAGTAGGTACTATTTCTCCTGACATTATAGATAAGGAAACAAATTTGGCTTAGGAAACACCACATTTGAAAGTGTAGTAGTGTATATCTATAACCCTTCGGAGTTCTCTGAGGATTGCCATCAAGTTCAAGATAAACCTGGTGAGCTCTAGGCCAGCCAGGGCTACATAGCCAGACTCTGCCTCAAAGACAACTGTGCCTGCGACTGTGGCCTGTTTTTAGACAAGATTGGGCATGCTGAGGGTAGTGTGGCAATAGACCTGGCCTGTCTTTAGACCTCCTCTGTTTCTTCAGTATGCTTAAAGTCTCAATGTTTACCCCTTTCTGTGTTACTAAGCTCTTCTAATTAAAGAAATAGTAGTTGGTGCTAATAAGAATTCTGTCATAGATTTCAATATTTAGTCTCGCAAAAAAAATACTTAAATGTTCCATTAGCTGTAAGAATATAGAGAATGTAGAGAATGTAAGAATGTAGAGAAATCAATGCTGCCCAGAATTTTCTTTTTTTTAATGTATATTTTATTTTGTGTATATGAGTACACTGTAGCTCTCTTCAGACACACCAGAAGAGGACACTGGATCCCATTACAGATGGTTGTGAGCCTTCGGGTGGTTGCTGGGAATTGAACTCAGGACCTCTGGAAGGGCAGTCAATACTCTTAACCACTGAGCCATCTCTCCAGCACCCCCATGCCCAGCGTTCTCTCTGCAACTCCTGCTTTACCAAGTGCTAGTCTACTCTTCACGTGTCGAAATAAATGGATGTTGTCTAGGGTGATGGCTCAATTAATGAAGTTGTTGTGGTGCGAGCATGAGGACCAACCCCAGTTCATCCCCAGCACGCATGTCTAATAGAGCCTCATGTGGTGGCTCGGAAACCTAGCACTGGGGATGCAGAAACAAGCAAATGTCTGGGGCTCACTGGCTATCGGTGATTCTCACAAGCAGCGGTGGCAACAGCTAGCAACATCTGCAGTGATAGAGATTCATAGTGGCTTGGTGCTGAGCTGCCTGTAGTGGGGCCTGAGCTAGCAACTTTGACCTGGAACAGGGGTGATTGAAGTCGTTTGATCTATAGCCTTCTTGTCTTAGTCAGGGTTTCTATTCCTGCACAAACATCATGACCAAGAAGCAAGTTGGGGAGGAAAGGGTTTATTCAGTTTACTTCCACATTGCTGTTGATCACCAAAGGATGTCAGGACTGGAACTCAAGCAGGTCAGGAAGCAGGAGCTGACACAGAGGCCATGGAGAGATGTTCCTTACTGGCTTGCTTCCCCTGGCTTGCTCAGCCTGCTCTCTTATAGAACCCAAGACTTTCAGCCCAGGAATGGCACCACCTACAAGGGGCCCTCCCACCCTTGATCACTAATTGAGAAAATGCCCCACAGCTGGATCTCATGGAGGCACTTCCCCAACTGAAGCTCCCTTCTCTGTGATAACTCCAGCCTATGTCAAGTTGACACACAAAACCAGCCAGTACACTGAATCTTGAATAATCTGTTGGTAAATTCATCAATTTAAAAAGACTATTAAGCTGGGCAGTAGTGGTGCGCACCTTTAATCCCAGCACTTGGGAGGCAGAGGCAGGTGGATTTCCGAGTTCGAGGCCAGCCTGGCCTACAGAGTGAGTTCCAGGACAGCCAGGGCTATACAGAGAAACCCTGTCTCAACCCCCCCCCAAATTAATTAATTAATTAATTAATTAAAAAAATAAAAAGACTATTAAGTTGAAGCTGATTTCTATGCATGCTTGGTACAGGATCTCCCGGCATAGCCTTATGTGTTCCTTCCTCCTCACAGGAGCTGCCTCATGAGTGTGGAGCCCGCCATCAGCACCAAGCACCTCCCTTACCAGAGCTTCCAGCTCCTGGGCTTTGACTTCATGGTGGATGAGGAGCTGAAGGTCTGGCTTATTGAAGTCAACGGCGCCCCAGCGTGTGCCCAGTAAGCCCAAACCCTTTGCCTGTGTTGACAACCAGAGATTGGGTGTGCACCTTGGGCAGTCTGACAGGGTCAAGCATGGACCCTTTGATTTCTGTCAGGAAAGCATTGTCACAGTGAGGGGAGTCCTTTGGGAGACGTGATCAATGTGCCGGCCCTTCCTGGTGGGGGCCTTAGCTGGGCCATTTCCCTGTGGTTTTATGCTACCAGGGTTTCAAAGTTGGGTATGGTAGGTTAGACCTGTAATCTCAGCACTAAAGAAGCTGAGGCAGGAGGATCATTGTGGGTTCAAGGCCGTCCTGGGTTATACAGTAAGCCTGTGCTCAGGATGTATGAATGAGATCCTGCCTCCAAATAACAACAAAAACGAAAACACCACCACCACCACCCTAAACTGTTAGAGAAGCCCTGGCACTGTTTTGTTCATGTGACAGATTGAGTAAGCTAGCCTGTGAGTAAGAGAGACTGTGACATTCTAGGGCTTCTTAGGCAGGTGGCCGCACAGTAGAATCTGAGCTAGGATATAAGGCAACAGGGCTCAGTCTCCCCAAAGGCAGTGGGGAGACTGTTCAGGGGACACTGGGACCCTGCTCTATGCTGCAGTGTTTCCTCCTACCCCTTTTATCAAAGACCCATGGCTCCAGAGCGCTCTGCTCTATCCTCCCTCCTGATGTTCCATACCTCCTCCTCCACATGGCTGTGGGGCACACACACACACACACACACACACACAGAGGGAGAGAGGGAGGGAGAGGGAGAGAGAGAGAGAGAGAGAGAGAGAGAGAGAGAGAGAGAGAGAGAGAGAGAGAGAGAGCACATTTTCAGGGCTGCCCCATCCAGGAAGCACCCTTAGAAATGATGGCTCCACCTTTTGTCCCGACGGCTCCTTCACGTCCTCCTTTCCCTGTGGCATCTTTGGAGGAGGGCACCTCCCTCTTACAGAATCTTTCTTCCCTTTGGCTGGTTCAGGCCCTTGTATACCAGGTGGGGCTGACTATAGGGTTCGTGAGCAAGCTGGAGTCTTCTCTTCCTCACCAAGGACCTGGATGGCCTTGGCCTTCTGATCCACTTCCCCTGTGTGTGTTCTTGTTAAACTTCGTAATAAAGCCACCAAACTAGTGCAGCTTCTGGATTCTAGACCCTAGTCTGCACCTGCCTTCCCCAGGTCCTGTGAGGATGTCTGTGGGTCTAATGGGGAGCACCCACCCCTTGTCCAGACTTTTCCATGGCTAGGGGAATGGAGGAGCTGCTGTCTCCCTCCTCAGGAACTGACACTCTATTTCTGCTCCCATGAGCTCAGTCCGTGGGTCCTGTGAACTCGCTTCTAGCCTCCTTGATCCTCTGTCCCTTTGTGTCTGATATCTTCCTTCACTGGGGGAACTTTTGCAAAGAGCCTCCTCAGTGGAATTTCTATTTCTGCACTGCCACCGTCAAATCCTTCCTTCCCAGATCAGCCCGAGAAAGAAAATAGAAACCACGCTTCCTTCCCCTGTGACGCTGCTGCCTCGTCTACCTCTGCTGCCCAACCTATGACAGGACATTACCTATGAAAGACACCATTCCTTATGACAGCTCTTACCCATTGGGTCTTTGTGCCCCTGTCCCTCTCACTCAGGCCTTCCCTGAGGGATCGCCATGTTCTCTATCCAGAGCTTTATTTCTTTCATTGTATTAGTTGTTATTCAAACAGCTGCTTTTTATTTTCTTCATGGAATGTTCACACCATGAGGTCTTCAGCTTCATTTTGGTTTGGTTTGGTTTGGTTTGGTTTGGTTTGGTATGGGATTGTTTGTTTGTTTGTTTGTTTGGGGGTTTTTGGTGGCTTTTGAGTCTTCAAGCCTGGCTCTAAATCATACTTCCTGGTTAACAACATTTTCCACCCACCTGATCCTTTTCTTTTTTTCTTATTATTGTGTGTGCAGGGATACATGTGTCACAGCAGGTGTGTGAATGCCGGAGGGTAACTTTGTGGAGTCAGTTCTCTTCTTCCACCTTTGCACGGGCTCTGGGGACAGAGCTCAGGTGGCCACACGCTGCACTCTGCCTTTGCCTACCCAGCCGATCCACCAGGCAAGCACTCACCTAATTTAGAGTGGCTTGGGTTTTAATTAAGTAGAGACATCTTTGTCTTGTCTCTGTTAGCTAGAAGTGTAATGCTTAAATGCAAGAGATTTCTTTATATTAGGCCCAACCTTATGCCAACCCAGATTCTCCTAACGACATGGTTTTATTTGTGGATCCAGTGGTGTGGGGCTCATGGTGTGAGACACCCATGCCACCCTGAGTCTTCCTGTGTCACTGGTGTTTAAGAGGCGAGTAGGGCTGGCCACCTTGAAACTGGCCTTTGCTCCAGCTCTCCCATGGGAAAAGCTCACGGCGGTAATTTATGTGCGCGGCACATTTTTATAGCCATGGTTCTTGGTGAAGGTGTTACTGGAGATGTTAATCTTCACTGAAGGGCTTCCATGCCTCTGTCCCTTCAGCAAGAGGAGCTTGAGTAATTTGGCTACCAGACTGTTGAAAAATGGGACTAGATTGTGTAAATGGGAGAGGCTAGGGAATTGGGAAGCAGAGAGAGGATGGAGCAGGACAGATGAAGGTCAGCCAGCAGTTGGGACTTCCTAAGAGAGAACATGGAAGCATGGCTTCCTAGAGGCTTTCTAACAAGGTAAAACACATACCTGACAGCCTAGGAGGGAGATAGGGGTGGGAGAGGAAGTTCTGTGGTGGGGGAGGCTGCCGGGTAGACATGTCATTGCGCAGCAAGGATGAGAATGGCATAAGAGGAACTCTTAGCTGGTGGGGTCAGCATACAGCGACTTCTGGGGATGAGAATGGTTAAGACTTGGGCCTAGGCAGGCTGGTCTGCACTCCTGTCCGTGGATCTGGCCACGGGTTCCCAATGCCTCCCGAGTAAGTTGCAGGCATATGAGGTATGTTTCCTCACATCTCTGGCTTCTCCTTGTGCTAAGGGTCAGTTCCAAGCAGTTGGCTCTGGGGACACATGCCACCCATGGAGCCCCTCCCACAAGGCAGTCAGACAGACAACCTCCCCACACTCTGTTCTGAAGAGATGGGAGGGCCCCTCCTTTGTGTTCCGCTTTGGTCCAGGGTGTTAGAGGTCAGCAATGCTGGGGTGAAACCTCCCGTGTGCTGATTGGAACCACGGGAAAGGAAACTAAGACGATCGCGTTTTGTTGCCCCTGGGGGAAGTTAAGCCCACTGAACCACACAACCTTGGGCCTCGGATAGTCTACAATATGCTTGCTCCACATTCAAGCTCCATTTCTCCCATGTATCCTGAGTTCTTCAGTCTTGTTGGCATAGGCTACTGCTCCCTTCTCGCTACCCCAATGTGTGCACCTACACAGCCCCCTTCCCGGTCTCCAGACCCTCTGTCTCCTGCCTCTCCTTCCTCTGCTTCGCTACTCTGTCATCACTCCTTGTCTGACTACTCTTTGTTTCCTGGGTCCCATCTCAACTGTCAGCTCCACAAATCTTCGTTAGCGTCCCTTTTCTCTTAGAAGGTTGATTTTCCTGGATGATGCCTGCCCCTCCATGTACAGCCTCACAGACAGGTGAGCCAGGCTCGTAACTCTACAGAGATTACCTTCTCTCCTAGTCATCAGGAGCTCCTTGTTCCCATGGAGGCTTTATTTTTTGGTTTTTTGAGACAGGGTTTCTCTGTGTATCCCTGGCTGTCCTGGAACTCACTCTGTAGACCAGGCTGGCCTCGAACTCAGAAATCCACCTGCCTCTGCCTACCAAGTGCTGGGATTAAAGGGGTGCGCCACCACCGCCCAGCCCCATGGAGGCCTTTTTAAAAATACTTACATAGTGCCTTACATGTTTTATCTGTGTGCAGAGCCTCTTGTGGGTACTTTATTCACAGAGATGAGTTTTCTAGGGCAGATTGTCACTGAAACACACACACACACACACACACACACACACACACACCATACCCAGCTTTGATGAACAAGCTCAGTGACATCTTTAAAAACTTATTTCAGGAAACTCTATGCAGAACTGTGCCAGGGCATCGTGGACATAGCCATATCCAGTGTCTTCCCACCCCCGGACACGGAGCAGGTGCCGCAGCAGCCGGCTGCGTTCATCAAGCTGTGAAGCACCGGAAGGTACAGAGCCACCTTGGAAAATATGTGGGGTCCTGCTCCAGAGGAATGAGAGATGACTGGACTGCTCCTTATCAAGGCATGCCGGGGAACAGATGTGCAGGAAGAGTGTATGAAGAGGAGGCGGCTGTGGAAGAGCAGCTGAGCTGCCCACAGTGCTGTGGAGACCTTAGGAAGCTGACGCAAGCGACTGAGAGGGGGAGCAGAACACTTCTCTAAAGCGTTCCCTGGCTGGGACCAGGGATTTGTTATGGTGTGATCCGATCCCTTGAGCGGTTTCTGGCCTCGGGTGGTACTGGGAACAGAGCTCCTTCTCCCTGGGAGGCCGTCCAGTGGCCCCTGAGGGGGGTCTTCCCACCTGCTGCAGCTTTAGTGCCTTAGTCTCTGCCCGGTGCAGCCGCCTCACTGGACACAGACTGGACCTTAGAGCATTTTAGATGTTGCCACATGTTCCCTGCACATTCCTTCCGCAACACTATGTCCCCGCTGAACTCTGGACAAGCATGCAGCACAGTCTGTGCTGTGCCCTGGCCTGTCAGTGAAGGCCTCTTGCTTGTTTCCATCCTGGTAGGCTATGAGTGAGCACCTCCCAGGGGTCCTGTGGACATCAAACAGTGTTTGCTGCTCACTGCATGTTTTAGAAACAACAGCAGCAGGCCTGATAATCTGCAAGCATCAAATGAGCATGAGAGAGAGAAAAACAAACAACAAAACCATGATATCTTACTTACTTAAAGGGCTGGGTGGGTGGGTGGGAGTCTCTGAGGTATCTTGAGTCTCGGTTATCTTTGGTTTAACCAGAAGCAGCTTTGCAGTTTCTCTCCCCTTTATCCCGCCCCCATCTTTGAACCCTTTGTAGCAATCCTTTCTGGGAGTCAGGGCAGGTAGAGTCCTTTTCTCACACTCCTCCTCACCTCATAGCTCCCCATGCCTGTCCTCTTGGCTCCCAGGGCCTTCTGCAGGAGCTGGAGGGCCAGGTTCCATTCCAGAAAGGGCCCTGTCTGATTATGCATGTAAGTGACAAGAGAGACGCCCTCTCAGTGAGGGTGTGCCTGCCTGAGTGAGAAAGAAGTATTTTGGAGCTCTGCACAGCTTCTTGTAAGTGTCCACAAGAGTGTACCATGCAATGTTGTTTCTGGGTCATGGGTCCATTCATATTTTATAGGCTTCTCGGGAGCCCGCTTCCATGGTGGTGGTGGTGGTGGTGGTGGCGGTAAGAGCCACGTGTATTCAGGGTGAGTGTGTAAACAGGCTCTTCTGAAGGGTGTCCTGGAACCACAGCAGATGTGGAGAACCAGAGCGCAGTGTGTTCTTTCCTGGTGTACCCAAGTGCGTCTTCATTTACATGTACTTGGTCCATCCTACGGTCAAATGAAATGTCTACAGAAGACCTGCGGAGGCTCCTCTTCCTCAGATAGGGTGAGGTGTGGGAACTTGCAGCGAGGAAAGGAAAGATGACACTACTTAGTACATGCACCAGTGGGTGGCAGGATGTGACAGTGGTTACTGAAGCAAGGGAAGTCCCAACTCATGGGAGCCTGGGGTTAGAGGGCAAAGGTGTCAAGGTCACCTGGAATGTCCAACTCATGGGAGCCTGGGGTTAGGGGCAAAGGTGTCAAGGTCACCTGGAATGTGACTAACAGCACCAAGAGCAAAGTAAAACACTCAATATGAAATCAGTTCTTGAGGCCCAGCACAGCTGATGGGCAAGTGCTGGGGAATCTTCCCAGAAGGCAGTGTGCACACTCGCTGAGAAAGTGGGGGAGTGCTGGGTCCTTGGCTAGACTAGGTGGCTGGTACGGGGATATTCAAGAGTGTTTAGCTGTTACGGAGCTGAAAAAGCAGATGTCAGTAAATCTTTATGAATCCCAGGTTTGAATTAGGTTTTGTAATGAGCCTAAACAAATCCATACCATCTGTATAAAGGAAGTGAGGTATTACAAAGTGGGAAGAGTTGAGTTTACTCCTCGCGTAGCTTCAACCATTTTTATGCATTTACTTCCCACCAAATAGGAAGATGGGCTCTGAACCAGTTTGTACTGTTCCATGGTGTCCCTGGCACAGATGGTCAAGCCTGGTGTCCCAGTCACTCTTCATGGTCAGGTGGTGTAAGTGCTGCCCATTGCCCGGGGATGGGGGAGGGGTTGTTTGGAGATGCCAATTCCACCCATGGCTCTGTCATTAGACTGCACAATGTCACACAAGCCAAATAACCTCGCTGTGCCTTAGTGTCTCGTGGAGGCGAGACATTACCTGACCCAGGGACTACCTCAGGGGAGTTTTGTGAGAACAAAAGAGAGTAAGTGGAACACTCAAGGGCCTTTGGTACCAAGGTTCTCAATGCCGGCTGCATGCTGCACTCTCCATGAAGTTATAAAGAAGTTGATAACCCTTCCCACCTGTGGCCAATTGAACCAGAACCTCAGGTAACAATATGTCTTGAGGTGCCTTGAACCATTACTTCGGGAAGGAGTACAAACACATTATTATCTTGGAAGAATCACTTAAATATTAGGCTCAAATTAAAAAAAAATGCTCTTTGAAGCAAGCGATTCTGTAAGAACAATCAGATGTTGATATGTGTATTCATAGTCTATGTATTATCCATGCAGTTTCTCTGTTTGCTTCTCTTCCAAGCATCTGGAAAATCAAACATGCCTGCATTTACCTAAGCAGTATATCAAGTCCTTGATAGCAAATGTACACAGACATGAATCTATAAATCTAATAATAGATATTCGAGTTATCCATTAATTGTGGGAGAAAAGCCCCTCCCCTCACACT
Organism: Mastomys coucha; assembly: GCF_008632895.1. Lineage (NCBI taxonomy): Eukaryota > Metazoa > Chordata > Mammalia > Rodentia > Muridae > Mastomys > Mastomys coucha. Next base: position 114,662,031 of record NW_022196897.1, read on the forward strand.
TGACTTCAATGGCAATTATAAAGTCCATTTTGCCAAGAATATATAAGTGCCTCTGTGTTGTGAGACAGCATGGAGCTGGCGTGCACACCAGCTGACAGTGTATGTCAGTAGCTCTGTGGGGTGACACATGCACAGGACATTGGGGAGTGCTGGCAATGGTCTGTGATCCACAGAGCCAGCCAGTGAGAGTGATGCTAGAAGGTGTTCTTATGAACAGTTGTGGTTGGGTCCGTGGGTGAACTCAGTCCTGGCACAAGTGTGGCAGGGGGCTGGGGATCCATGAACAAAATGACAAGGTGCCAAGGTGGGTTGCACGTGGGTTGTGGGTGCTGTCATGAGGATTCAGTGGCTGATGTATGTGTCTCCAATCCTGGACACAGAGCCTGCACCTAAGAGGACATTTCTGAAATAAGGCAACTATATGAATGTGTTAAATGCCTGGAGCATTAAAGATATTTCAAGTGTTTTTGTGTCCTTGGGTTTGGTCCTCTTACTGTGGGGGTTGACTAGCCTTTGGTTGTTTCAGTCTATGATACCACTCAGAGCAAGGCAGGATTTTCCTAGAAACAGCAAAACAGCAAATATCCTTGCCTCTTGTGAGCTATCTGGGGTCTCTATTGCCTATCCCTTATTATCCCCTAAACTCTGAAAATGGATGGACATGATTCACCTATCATCCAAAGCCAAGTCAGCCCCGACCACAGCTCCCTAACCAAATGTTATATATTGCAGAAGTCAGCAGATGGTAATTTCAGCTGTGGACCTCAGGCTATCCCTTCTCGGCGTCTTGTGTCCCCATCTGAATCATGGCAGGATGGTCAAGTGGACCAATGGTCATGCAGGAAAGCCGCATGTGCTTCCAGCCTAGGGTAGAGGTGAAGCTATTTACTGAGCACTCCTTGCTAATCATGTGACTCAGGCTGAGTTTGTAGATACCTGTAAATCTCCAGAGGATGTTCAGGCATTACAGCACTTTGTGTGTACAAACAGCCCCACAAGGTAGCTAGCCATTACTTGGGCTATGGGGTTGTTTGCTTTGAACTCCTCTGGGCTGCTGGCCTGCCTTGGGGGGCTACTTGCACCCCGTTTCTGTGACTCACAGTAGCCATCGGGCTGTTAGACTTCACCACTTTTTTGGCTGTTGGTTTCTAGGACTGCCGTGAAGCTGGGAAGGCAGCCTGGAAACAGGACGAGTTAAAGGCAGGAAGCTCACCATTGTTCCTGGGATGGACTGTTTCCTGGGTTACCGCAAGCATAGACTTCATATCTAGGCCATGTTCATGGCACAGAGGATTTTCAGGGATTCTGCCTCTGCCCTTCAGAGAGAGAAGAGCAGGCCTAGGGTTACAGGTGTGTCCTCCCATTCCCCATATGAAGTGCAGTTTCCTTACAAAGAGAGAGAGAGAGAAAAAAAAAAGAACTTCTATGATACATGGACCCAGCCTGAGAGAAGTCCTCCAGTGTCATTGAATGCTATCCCTCGGGGACTGCTAAGTAGCTATCTGCCTGGCAGCCTGACTGCTCAATACTCCATCATTGCTATGGGTATTGTGTGTTTGTGTGTTATCATTTGACTTTCTGTTGTTTTTTGGTTTTTGTTTGTTTTGTTTTGTTTTTGGAAAGTGTCTCTATATATAGCCATGGCTTCCTGGAACTCACTAGGTAGACTAGGCTGGCCTTGAACTCACAGAAATCTACCTGTCTCTGCTTCCTAGATGCTAGAATTAAAGGCATGTGCCACCACATATAACTCATAAGACTTCCTGGTAGTTCTACTAAGCTTCTGCTTCCAGGGATTATTTTAATTTGATATGACAGTTTGTGCAGTGCAAACATTTTCTCCCAATGTTCTTGTCAAAAATGATAGCAACAATTAGTTTACATCTCAGCTTCCTAAGGTCACAGTACCTCTTGGAACAAACAACAGACTGAAAAATGAAAGTGGGCAGGCTGCCACAGAAAGCTTTGAAAGACTCTGTTATATTCATGAGACCACAGGAGGTCACAGCACACAGGGCTGCAAAGTATGAGCAGGGAACCCCTCTAAGGGAATCCCTCTAAAGTCCCTGTGTTTATTGCTGATGTTCAGGCTCTATACAATAGAAAGTGACTATCAAGGCAGAAATCGTAAAAGGCCTGCACAGGTATTGAAGTCACAACCACAAAACAGGAACAGAGCCCTCAGCAAAGGTGAGAGTTTAGGTATTTAAGGAAATCTTGGCTCAATCATTAGTTGAGCATTTAGCTAATTGGGCAGAAACACACATAACAAAGAACACAGGCTTCACAGTAATTATTCAGACTGATCACCAACCACAAGTCCTGGAGAGAGCAGAGTTTCCAAATTTAATTAAGATTTCCTAATTTTTGATACTAATTGTGGGGTATGCCAAGAGAGATAAGGACTTACATGGCAGATGGGTAGAGAATGGACCCTATCCACGAAGAGGCCCAGGCACTGGACCTTCTCAGCAAACACTTGAATTCGCCTATTTCAAGTGTGTATAGAGAACTGAAGGAGGCTGAGAATGTGAGACCAGAGAGAATATCAGACAAGAGACAGGACGGAGTTCTGAATAAAAGCAAGTGGAAACACTGGAGGTGAAAACTTCGCTTAGCACAGTGAAAAAAAAAAATTCACTAGAAATGATAGCACATATGTGACCTGGCGAAAAGGAGTCAGCGAATGTGAAGTCAAGTAAGATTTTACTGTCTGATGAAGAACAGAAGAATAATTTAAAAAGAAACGATCAGAGTTTCCCAGACCATGAAGCATACCAACATGCACATAGCAGGAACAATTGAAGAGAGGGGGGAGGCAAAGGGATAGGAACATACCGGGAGAAACAGTGACCAAGGCCCTGGAGAGGTAGCTCGGTGCTTAGAAGCACTTGCTGTTCAATCATGATGTCTGAAGTTCAGATCCCAGCACCCATGGTGGGTAATTCAAAAATGTCTGTAACTCCAGCTCCAAGGAATTTAACACCTGGCCTCTTCAAGCACTCACATAGATACATGACTGAAAAATAAGAGATTTTCTTTTAAAATAGTAACCAAGAGCTACCTTGCTTTATAAAAATCAACAAACGCTGTTAAAATGTATCGAAGAGGCTGGAAGATAGCTCAGTTGGTAAAGTGTGTTCCTTGAAGTATGGGAACCAGTTTAATACCTAGACTTCACTAAAAAAAAAAAAAAGCCAGGCCCGGTGGCACACAGCTTTAATCTTAGTTCTGGGAGGGTAGAGATTGGCCAGCCATTGAGAGGCCCTGTCTCAAAGGTAGACAGAGCCTGCATCCCCTAGCCTCCACATATAGGATAAACATATACACATTCCTGTATACCTGTACATACAACATGAAAACACACAAAAAGCATCTAAAAGCTCAACAAATTCTCAGAAAGGGATCAAAGGGATCGGCTCCCTTCACGTTTTCAGAGGAAATATGCTATCAGTCATTAAACACATGAAATGATATTTGCCACTATTGTCCTCTAGGCCCTGGAGTCTAGGGAAATGCTAATTAAAGCCCACAAATAGACACCATTGTGCAAATGATAAGATTGCTCTAATCAGGGCTAGAGAGATGGCTCAGCAGTTAAGAGCACCTACTGTTCTTCTGAAGGTCAAGAGTTCAAATCCCAGCAACCACATGGTGGCTCACAACCATCTGTAATGAGATCTGACGCCCTTTTCTGGGGTGTCTGAAGACAGCTACAGTGTACTTACATATAATAAATAAATAAATTTTTTAAAAAAGATTGCTCTAATCAGAAGATAGTATCGGGTACTAGCAATGGTGTTGCTACAGGGAAATGTGAAATTGAATCAGCTCACTTTAATAGTTTCACAGAACTTCAGAAAGTTAAACATAGTTAATATGATACAGAAATGTGATTCTTAGCTCTGATACCTAAGGGAATTGAAAACACACACATATAAAAATTGATATTTGTAAAAGCCAAACACTAGAAACCACACAAATTCTAACTGACACGGTTCGACCACCTTCCTACCTGTTGCCCTTGATTTCTATCCAGAAGCAGGCTGGGGTGAGTTCTTTGCTTTTGGGTAGCATGGCCTTGTTACTGCTTGCTGTCCCAGTGATGTACTTCACACATTAAAAGTTGAGTAGACCATAAGTACACAGTCCACAGACTCAATTAAGCAGGGCTCATAGGGGTTCACAGAGACTGAAGAGATAATCATGAAGCCTATATGGGTCTGAGCTAGGTCCTCTGCATATATGTTATGGATGTATAGCTTGGGTGTTCTTCTGACAGTGGGAGCAGGGGCTGTCTCTGACTCTCTTGTCTGCTCTTGGGACTCTTCCTTTTTTTTTTTGTTTTGTTGTTTAAAGATTTATTTATTATTATATATAATACACTGTAGCTGTCTTTAGACACACCAGAAGAGGGCGCCAGATCTCATTACGGGTGGTTGTGAGCCACTATGTGGTTTCTGGGTTTGAACTCAGGACCTTCGGAATTGCAGTCAGTGCTCCTACCCACTGAGCCATCTCACCAGCCCCGACCCTTTTCCTTCTATTGATTTGCTTTGTCCAGACTTGATATGAGGGTTTGTGCCTAGTCTTATTGTAACTTGTTATGCCGTGCTCAGTGGATATACCAGGGAGGCCTGCCCTTTTCTGAAGGGAAACGGAGGAGGAGTGGATCCAGAGGAGAAGGGTGGTAGGGAGGAAGATTAGGAGGAGAGGAGGGAGGAGGAACTGCAGTTGGAATGCAATGTATGAGAAAAAAACTAAACTTAAAAAAAAAAAAAAAAAAAAAAAAAAAAAAGGACGGGCTGGTGAGATGGCTCAGCAGGTAAGAGCACCGACTGCTCTTCCGAAGGTCGTGAGTTCAAATCCCAGCAACCACATGGTGGCTCACAACCACCCATAATGAAATCTGACGCCCTCTTCTGATGTGTCTGAAGACAGCTACAGTGTACTCATTTATATCTTTAAAAAAAAAACAAAAAAAAACAAACAAAAAAAAAGGAGTTGAGAAAGAGGGGACCTTGAGTGGTGGCACACGCCTTTAACCCAGCACTCAGGCAGAGGCAGATGGACCTCTGTGAGTTCCAGGCCAGCCTGGTCTACAAAGCAAGTTCTAGGACTGCCAGGACTACATAGAGAGACCCTGTATCAAAGAACAAAGAAACAAAAATAAAAAAATAATAATTATTATAATAATAAACGAAAGAATTGAATAGAGAGGACAGGTTGGTGCCCAACATCTGCATTTCAGTTGAAGCCAAGTCTCTTAAGGTCTGCATCAGGATGCAATAGGAAAGCTGCAGAAAGGAACCTTTAGAGATACCTCTTCTATCAGGTCCTAATTGACTAATTAAGCTAATATGGGTCACAGAGGTCACACACTGAAGTGGGATGGGATTTAGTATGGTTCACAGGATACAAACAGCAAAGCTTAGAGAAGAGGCAGATCTGCCTGTTTCTGTGTAGGTTTTTCTTTGTTCGGTGTTTTAAGCTCTGTGTAATTGCTCTGGATGGCTTGAAACTCGCTTTGTAGAGTAGGCTGGTCTGGAACTCAACAGAGATCCCCCTGCCTCCGGATTGCTGGGATTAAAGACACGTCTGTATGTAGTTTTAACCGGTCCAATCACGCCATGGTTTAAGTTTCCAGTCGACCCTGAGAAGTGAAAGGACCAGGGTGGGGGTGGGCCGAACAAGAAGAACTACATTTCCCAGCAGGCCGCGTGGTAGGGTGGCTGTGGGGTTGGTCCGGCCATTCCAGCCGGCCAGGAGTGGAAGCTTACTTGGCTCCGGCTTCCCGTCCCGGGCTGGGAGAAGCATGGATGTCGACGGCCGGTGGCGGAACCTGCCCAGCGGGCCCAGCCTAAAGCACTTAACCGACCCCTCGTACGCGGTTCCCCCGGAGCAGCAAAAGGCGGCTTTGCAGGACCTGACTCGGGCGCACGTGGACTCTTTCAACTACGCGGTGCTGGAGGGGCTGAGCCACGCGGTGCAGGTGAGTGGAGCGCACTCCGCTCCGGAGCCCTACCCTTGGCCGGAGGGGGTTTGGAGGGTCCCTGCGGTTGGAGGAGGTGGCCGGGGGGCTACAGTATGACCTCAAATAGTGACGCTAACTCAGCCTGCAATGCTTGGGGAAGTTCAGAGAGAAAAGCAACTCATAGCCTAGTGGTGTAGGGAAACTTGTATTTGTGATTTCTGGATTTATGTGTGAGTAAGAGCCTTTTCTGTTTACCATTTCTGGGTGCTGTGAAATGAGAGTGAGAAAGTGATCGATTTGGGACTGTGTTTTCCACCCATTCACAGCGCTCGCGCCTTTTCATACCTGGAGTCTTACATTCTAAAACTACCTCAGAAGGTTCCAAGCTGATTCAGGCAGACTGCAGCAAGGCACATCCTTCAGTTTGCTTCCTTTAAAGTTTTCTTTTGGGGGCAGGAGGTGGGGGGCGGCTCGAGATAGTGTTTCTCTGTGTAGCGTTTGCTGTCCTGGAACTCAGTAGACTAAGTCTGCCCTCAGACTCACAGAGATCTGCCTGCCTCTGCCTCCCAAGTACTGGGATTAAAGGTGTGTTCACCACCGCCCGGCTTCTTTCTCTTAAGAATTTGCAAGAGGAAAACTTAACACCTATTCTGAGTTGGGCATGTTGAGGAAGATAAATAGTTCAGGGGAATCATTGTTAACAGTGGTAGCAGGATAAGGTCGAAGGGGGAAGGTCTTTTTGTTTGTTTGTTTGTTTTTTGTTTTTCGAGACAGGGTTTCTCTGTGTAGCCTTGGCTGTCCTGGAACTCACTCTGTAGACCAGGCTGGCCTCGAACTCAGAAATCCACCTGCCTCCACCTCCCAAGTGCTGGGATTAAAGGCCACCACCGCCCGGTGAAGGTCTCTTTTTAAGTTGCCATCTTTAGTTTTTCCTGGCACCACGCTCTGAGAATAAGACACTGCTCAGGTTTAAGTGCACCTCACAGCTGTTGGTTGGGTAGTGGTAGCAGGCACCAGCAAGCAGTCAATGCCATACTCTTGAGAACTGCTCTAAGATGTAGAGCTTTCTGAGTGGCACGAGGGAAATGCCACCAATCCAGGTGTTTAGAAAGCTCTGCATTAGATAAGGTTAAGGGAAGAAGATGTTACCTTCTCTCCCGAGGGGGCTGGGAGCTAGTAGGTACAGGGAGAGGCATATGGAGTAGACACTACCCTGAGGTTTTGTTGCGGAACAACTGTATTGTGAGAACAAGGGATGGAAATAGGTTGGAGAGCTTTGACTGCCCGACTGAGACTTGACAATATGGAAGCCATTTAGAACTCTTTGAACTGCCAGGCCTCAGTCTGAGGGAATAAAATAGACAAAGCTGAGCATTTAGATCAGAAGAGTTTCCCTATACCCGGCCATGAAAAGCAGATCTCCTTGTCTCCCTGTGTGCAGGGAAGGTAGATACTTGGCTCAGCCTTTTCTGTGTCAAATACATAGTGCACCATCAAAAAAAGCCCTCAGTGAGCACATTATAGTTGATTAGTTGGCCAAGTTACCAGTTAGTTTTAGCTCTAGTTGTCCCTTTTAGATTTGCTGCATCGGTGTGGTAGGCATCAGTGAGTAGACCGTGGTGATTTCGGAGAGTCTTAGTGAAAAGTGTGTAGAAAAATGCAAGTGATTGAGCAGTGTGAATTGTCTTTCATTTCAGGCTATACCTCCCTTTGAGTTTGCTTTCAAAGATGAGCGCATATCTCTTACTATTGTGGATGCTGTCATCAGTCCACCCTCAGTGCCCAAAGGGACCATCTGCAAAGAGCTCAACGTTTATCCAGCTGAATGCCGTGGCCGGAGGAGCACCTACCGAGGGAAGCTGACGGTGAGCATTCGTGACAGCGGGTGGCTGTCCCGGCACACTTCTGAGGCTAGGGCTGGTGCCTGAGAAGGTTATAGGAAAGGCCTGCTTCCTTGGTGTTGCCACTGGAGTGATTGTGTCTTCAGCTATAGGGATTGTGTATCATCCGGAACACGAAGTCACTTCCCTGTGGCCTCTTCCCTCTTTTGACATACTCATTCCTGAGGCTGGGGAGGTGGCTCAGTGGTTAAGAGCACTGCTTTATCTTCTAGATGATCAGGGTTTGGTTCCCAGCACCATATGGTGTCTCACAGCTGCCAGTACCTCCAGACCCAGCAGATCTAATGGCCTCTTCTGGACTCCACTGGTACTAGACCTACATCTGGTACACAGACGTACATGCAGGCAAAGCATTCATGCACAAAATACAAACAAATAGAGCTAAAATTTTATTTAAATATTCTTGCGGGTCAAGTTTTTTTTTTCTTTTATTTACATGTAGGCTGATATCAGCTGGGCCGTGAATGGAGTCCCCAAAGGAATCATTAAGCAGTTTCTTGGCTATGTTCCCATCATGGTGAAGTCCAAGCTTTGCAACTTATACAACCTCCCTCCTCGAGTCCTCATCGAGCACCATGAGGAGGCAGAGGTGAGTGCAGGGATCTAGGCTGTGGGGCAGCAGCGAAGACTGGGGTTGGAGGTGAGAAAGCAGGAAGCTGGACCGTTGGTGTCAGGTCTGTATTGTGTGTGACTCTTACTACAGTCTGTTGAGGCCCTGGGAATAGCAGCCATGCATTAAGAATATGGTTGTTTTGATCAGTGTAATAGGAAAACAATCCTTTTTCTCCCTTTTCCTCCCTCCATCCCTTCCCCTCTTCCTTTTTCTTCCTGAGCAGTGAACCCAGGGCCTTTGCATGTGCGAAACCTAAGTCTGCCACCCAGCTACATTCCCAACCCAAATGCTCTTTTATTACCTTCCTTTCTTTTTATTTTGGGAAGTATTGTAGGATGGGTCTTATCGTATAGCCTTGGCTGGCCTGAAACTCACTGTGTAGATCAACTCAGAGAGATCCACCTTAATTTGCTCTTCTACCCCACCCTGGGATTAAAGATGTATATCATCAAACCTGGCTATGTCGTTATTGTTATTGTGGGTGGACAAGGGAGGTAAGGGGGTCGCTTTAGTAACATGGTGTCCTCTGACCATATGTAGAGGATCAGAGGACAACACGTCAGGTGTTGGTCAGGGCTTGAACTCAGGTCGTCAGGCCCCACAGCAGATGCCTTTCCCTGCTGAGCCATGTTTCTGGTCCTGGGTTTCCCAATTATACATACACATATTTAAACATGAAGTATTGTAGGAAACGCCTGTCAAGTTCCCTGAGCTGACTGAGCGATTCCTGTACCTTTCCTTTGTTTTGCTTCTTCAGCTGTGTAAGGTGGCTCTGGGCTATTGAGGTGAAAGTAAGGATTATTCCTAAGGAGACTGTCAGGCCTTGGGAAGAAAGTGTGGGTGTCAGATCAGGATGTGGCACTCAGCCGCCACTCTGTTTATCAGTGTGGGGCTTTGGAGAATTTAAGTCAGCGCAGCCTCCTTTTCCTCTAGTGAAGCAGGCATAGCTCATCCTTAGGAGGACCATGTGCTTCATTCACAGAGCTGCAGCGGGGTGTGCCTGTTTGATAGCACACCGTTAGTATCATTATACGTATACAGTTTTATCATTATACATATTTTCCGATATTTGTCTGGTCCAGATTTCTAGTTAGCAGAGCTCTCATGTAGTCAGCCTCTTTCTTTGTCCTTATTTTCTTATCTTACCTGGAGTCTGTTGGGAAGCAAAAGTGGTTAGTGTTTTTATTTTTAGATTTCAGAGCAGGTTTTGTTTGTTTAAATGGTACTTAGAAATTGAAATAATTTGGGCCCAAAAGAAAAGTTTGACTGAGCCTGCGTAGTTGGAAGGGAAAGCCCTGTTTTCCCGACATCCTGTTCTCTGTCTGTTGGATCACACCCGTGTATTTGACAAGACTCTGGGGCTTGTTCTGTTTCCAGAGACCAGGTGTCCCTGTCACCAGTGTGGGCCCCTTCTGAAGGTTGCACTTCATGTGGTTACGAATAGCTGTGTCCAGTTGTTTAAGAGCTGACAACCATGTCTTTGGCAGGAAATGGGCGGTTATTTTATAATCAATGGCATAGAAAAAGTCATCCGCATGTTGATTATGCCCCGGAGAAATTTCCCCATCGCAATGGTAAGGCCGAAATGGAAAAGCAGAGGGCTCGGCTACACTCAGTTCGGTGAGTCTTAGTGAACTTCGGAATGTTGCTCCAGACAACCTGAAAACCATTAACAACTATACAAAATAGTTATTGTGTTTCCCTTACATTATTTTTGTTTTTCCATTAAACATTTCTTTTTTTTTTTTTTTTTTTTTT
>NW_022196897.1:114672473-114714327 GCF_008632895.1 Mastomys coucha
GCCATTAAGCATTTCTGTAAGATTCAGGGTGGAGGTTGTGGGGAAGTGTTGACCAAAGTGTAAACTTTTAAGTTACAGGCTAAGTACGGGGCTAGGAAATGGCTCAGTGGGAAAGCATGGGGAATTTAGTTTGGGTCCCCATCATCCACATTTAAAAACAGCAGAGGGGCATGGCAGTGCACATCTCTGATCCTAGCACTGGAGGGAAGGGGACAGGAGCCCCAGGCAGGGGCTACCGCTAGTTTAGTCCAGGTAGAAAGTCCCAGGTTTGGTGAAAGACCCTGTCTGAAAGAAGCGAAGTGGAGAAGCGCGTGAGGAAGGCATCTAGACTCCAATCTCTGGTCTCTGCCTGTGCCTGCGTAGGAGAGTAACACCGCACACAGGCACACACATGTACATGCTCACATACATAGACACGCATGCACACACTCCCTGTACCTGTGTGAGAGAGTAACAGCCCCCACATGTGAACACATACATACTTAAATACAATCTAGTGCCAGTGTACAGCACTGTGACTATAGCTAATGATATTGTTTTGCTATTTGAAATTTAAAGATGGAGGAGATTCTTTAAGTGTCTTGATCCCACATGTATAGACATGCACAGTTGGTAACTATATGTGGTAATTGATGTTTTAATCAATTTGATTATGGTAATTGCTATGAATGTTTCTCAACTAGTAGGGTTCTGTCTTAATAAGCCTGTAGTAAATTGAAAGTATTGTGCATTAAAAATGCATGTAAAGGGGCTGGAGAGATAGCAGTTTAAGAGTTTGTAATCTTCAGAGAACCTGAGTTCAATTTACAGCATTCATGTTGGACAGATATACATATATATACATATATATATAGAGAGAGAGAGCCAGGCATGTGATGCACACACCTTTAATCCCAACCCTAGGGAGGCAGAGGCAGGTGGATCTCTGAGTTCAAGGCTAGCCTGATCTACATTGGGAGTCCCAGGATAGGACCTTCAGTGTTACATAATAGATCCTATCTCAAAAAAAAAAAGTGAGAGAGATAGAGAATAGTGTCCTTAGAGGCAGGGACTAGTTTGGTAGTGAGCTTGTCTGACCTGCAGAAGTTTCTGGGTTCATTACTTGACACCACACACATAATAATGCACTCAACACACTATGCACACATAGTAGCTTAGCTCGCCAAGCCCAAATGTGCCCAGAACAGTTATTAAAACAGCAGCATACACTTTGGAAAAACCACCTAAAATAAAACCTGTTTTATGAGCAAGTGTTGATCCTCTCGTGCTCACACACATTGGCGACCCTGGACCCTGAAGAGTATCAGTTGGTTTTCTTTTTGATCTCTGGGCTGGTTGGGAGCTGTGGCTCAGCCCTGCTGTCCAGCATCCTGGGAAAATACACAGCATTAGCCTAGGAGCAGGTCTCAGTTCAGAAGTGAAATGCAATTTCTCCTCAATGGACATGGCTTGTACACTGCGGTGAAGCTAAAAGGTTGCAAGTGGATCATGGTTAGTTGGCCCCATTATATATGTGTACAAGTTGGCACCCATTGTTTATGTGCATCAAATTGCTTTACTATATATATATATATGGTATTTACTAAGATATACCCAGAAAGTGATTTCATAATGAAAATCCTTTGTATATTTTTAATCTGGAAGACTTTATATATTTATGGTATTGTTTTTGAAGATGAAGGCTAGCCTGACTGATTGCCTGTGACCAAAGGCCTCAGAGGCCCCACTGGTTCAGGCTGCCTTGGCATATCCTCATGGGAGACTAGTCTGTGTGCTAATGCTGCCTGTGATAGTGCCTGGCATCACGAGATAGCATATGGCATTCTCTATTTAAGGTTTCTACATTTACATTACCACCTAGGAGAACAGCATCTCAGTATGTCAAAACCTGAAGTCTGAGTTCTGCTGTTCTCCATCAGGATGATAGATAAGTAACCATGTCTGGACCAGTCCTGTCATAGGGCAGTGAGAATAGGAAGTCCGCTCTGCAGGTGATCCAAGAATAAGGTGCTATAGGACATGGGCCCCAGCTGATGGAAACCTTGGAAGTTTGGCCAAATTCATAGCTTCATTCATTTCGCAGGGTAACCTTGTAAACATTTGGCAGTGGTCTATAGACGTTTTGGATTGCCAGCCTTGGTTAGTTTAATCTCTGTTCGTTTTTGGTTTTTGTTTGTTTTGTTTTGTTTTAAATGGGTTCTCTCTAGGTAGCCCTGGCTGTCCTAGAACTCACTGTGTAGATCAAACTGGCCTCAAACTTATGGAGCTCTGCCTGCATCTGCCTCCCAAGTGCTGGGACTAAAGTTGTACGCTACCACTCTGGACCTTGGCTCATCGTAACAAGTGATTTGGCTTTGATTATGGTAGTAGTCAGAAGAAAAATGAAACACTACACCCATGATTCCTTGCTGTTGCTTTGAATAGGGGTTTCCATACACTGTGTGAGAGAAGAGCATTCCGCTGTCAATATGAACCTTCACTATGTGGAGAACGGCACGGTTATGTTAAACTTTATTTACCGGAGAGAGCTGTTTTTTCTTCCTTTGGGATTTGTACTTAAGGTGAGATGAGATGAATGTCTGTCTTTGCTGTGAATAGACTCATTGGAAGCTATGTCCTGCACGCGGGGTGGTGGGATGGCTTCTCTTTGTTAAAACATACATGTGCATATGTGTTACCCAAGCATTTTGGTAGTCTGAGACTGGAGGTTGCAAGATCTAGGCCAGCTAGGGCAACATACCAAGACTTTGTCTTCTCCAGCCTCCCCACCCTCACCAAAAACCAAACCAAACCGGACATGCTGTTTTAATTAATTTGCCCCTGGTCCATTCTTTTTTTTTTTTTTAATTTATATTATTTATTTTATGTGTATGAGTACACTGTAGCTGTACAGATGGCCGTGAGCTATCGTGTGTGGCTGCTGGGAATTGAACTCAGGACCTCTGTTACCCACCACCACCACCACCCCACCCTACCCACCCCCAACCCTACTCGCTCCAGCCCTGCTCGCTCTGGGCCACTCGCTCCAGCATAATTCACTGTAGCTGTCTTCAGTCGCACCAGAAGAGGGCGTCAGATCTCATTATGGGTGGTTGTGAGCCACCATGTGGTGGATGGGATCTGAACTCAGGACCTTTGGAAGAGCAGTCAGTGCTCTTACCCGCTGAGCCATCTCGCCAGCCTGCCCCTTTTCCATTCTTAAAGTCAGTAGCTTGAAATATCAATAAACATTTTCTCTCAAGAGTTTCTGGGGTTGTAGAATTTGGGAGGAGCCTGATTCCATGGACTGCATTGAAGTATTTGAGGTGCTCTGGGCTTCTGAGATGGCTCCTCTGGGAAAAGCACCTGCCACGCAAGACTGACAACCTGAAGTCAGCCTCCGGAACCCACAGCAGAAGGAGAGACCTGGCTCTCAAGAGCATGTCCTCCTTCACCTCCATATGTGTGCAGTGGCTTGTGTACACCTCCACACATGCTCAAACACCATATTCTTCCCCTCATAAAGAATTAAAACTTTATAATAAATGAAGTGGTGTAGTCACCTGGATTGACCATGCTTCCAGGACCCAGTGCCCAGGTAGCTGGCTCACATGGTGGATGTTTGCAGGAGGTCTCTGTTCCTTGTCCCCGTGGAGAGTTAACGCAGAGAATGGGGTTGAAGGCAGTCTGTTTATGACCTAACCTTGGAAATCTGGCATCTCCCTTTTCTGATGTATTTTTCTTGGTGATGTAGGACAACCCTAATTCATAATGGGAGATGATTCCAGTTTTGAATATCCAGTAGGACCATTGGGCTTTGCTGTTTGGCTGATATATTAACAAAACAAAACAAAAAAAAAGCCTCATTTTGGAGGGCTGGTTTTGCTTGGGCAATAAAAATTATGAGAGGATTAGTACAGCACGTGTGTTTGGTTTGGGTTTTAGTGGAGGTAGGGGGTTGGGGGTTTGGTTGTTGTTAAAAAGAAAGGTTTATTTTTTTAAAAATGTTTTTTTCTATTTCAGGCACTCGTGAGCTTTTCTGATTATCAGATTTTCCAGGAGCTCACCAAAGGCAAAGAGGAGGACTCTTTTTTTAAGAATTCTGTTTCTCAGATGCTGCGGATTGTAATGGAAGAGGGCTGTCACACCCAGAAGCAGGTCCTTGACTATCTGGGTGAACGCTTCAGAGTAAAGCTCAACCTTCCTGATTGGTACCCTAATGTGGAAGCTGCTGAGTTCCTGTTTAAGTATGTGTGCTTTGGGGGTGCAAGGGGTTCATGCCAGGCAGTGAGCCTGGTGGCAAGGTGGTCGGTCCTAGCCAGAGGCTTTGCTTCTTGTGCTCTGCAATAATTTCAAATTTGCAACAGTGTCCAAGTAAGATAGTAGCCGCTGGAAGTCACTAGTGTTGGTATTTTGTTACATTTACCAGGCTCACTTTACACAGGTACGCATTTCCTCTCTGTACCTCTGTAAGCTGTGGGCCCTGTTTCCCTGTAGCAATGGCTTTGTATTACATACACACTGTATCAAAGGGGCCGGGTTCCAGCAGTCGGGATGTGGCCATTGTTGCTGAGAGAATTAAGTCTTAGTTTGAACTGAACTGGAGTAGCTCTGTGTGGTTACTTACTCCCCACCATGTTGGTGAGCACAGCTCCAGACTTTGGGGGCAGTATTCCATTAAAGTTGCCAGGGAAGGTAAAAAGCAGTCTGCAGAATAGGAGATGTTCCTGTTCTCCTGCAGGGCAAAGCAGAGCTCTAAGGTTGTCTCTTTCTCAGCCAGTGCATCTGCATCCACTTGAAATCCAACACTGACAAGTTCTACCTGCTCTGCCTCATGACCCGGAAGCTGTTCGCTTTAGCCAGAGGAGAATGCATGGAGGACAACCCTGATAGTTTAGTGAACCAAGAAGTCCTTACCCCTGGGCAGCTCTTCCTGATGTTTCTGAAGGTGAGTGCGTGCTGCCACTGTGGGCCACTGCGCCACTGGTGTGGCTGGTTGCCGTTTTACTGCATGGTGATAATTCCTAGTGTGAGCATTTTACGTCCTCTCTTCTTTGTTTAGCAGTGAGGGACTTAGTCAAAACTCTAGCTTATACCAGGCCTAGATATCTGTGTGTGTCGTCTGTATGTAATTTTGTGTCCATGTAAAATCTGGGCTTCCCAAACAAGAAGCATCTCCTGAGACTGACCTGGTTCTCCCTCTCTCCCTTCTTTCCTTCCTTTTTTCCTTTGGTTTTCAAGACAGGGTTTCTCTGTGTAGCCCTGGCTGTCTTGGAACTCGCTCTGTAGACCAGGCTGTTCTCTGCCTCCCAAGCATTGGGATTAAAGGTGTGTACCACCACCATCTGGCTGACTTAGGTGAAGGATTTTTTCAGTTGAATCCATTTTTTTCCCAGCAATAAAATTTTGTTCCTCATAGCTAAAACCCCTTCTTTTATAAATACTTACAGCATATTTTCCTTATCCATTCCTCTGTTCTTGGATACCTAGGCTGTTCATAGCTTAGCTGTTGTGAGTTGTGCTGCAGTGCCATTGATGTGCGAGAGTCTTTGTGGCCTTGACTGAAACCCTTCAGGACCACGAGGAGTATAGGCCTGTTAGTATTTGGAGCCATCCTGCTGACTTCCATGATGGCAGAACTCCTTCACACTCCCAGCAGCCGTGGGTCAGGATTCCCTTCTGTGGCCACCTCCTCCCTGGCTTACTTATTTTCTTGATGTCTGCTGTTCTGATGGGTTGAGATAAGAGTGTCCCTGTTGTTTCTATTTGGATTTCCCCGTGTCTAGTTTCATTGAACATTTCCTAATATGTTTATTACCCATTTGTACTTCATTTTCTGAGAACTGTCTCTTCATTTCTTTAGCTCATTTATTGATTGAGTTGTTTGACTTTGTGTGGGAGAGGGGTGGGCAGGTTGTGTCTATTTCTGTTCTTGGGTGGGTCCAGGTATTTGGGGACATTTTTTTAAGATAGGGTCTCACTGAACCTGGTGCTCACTGATTGTGTTGGGCTGTGTGGCCACCAAGCCCCAGGATCTCCTTGTTTCCATCTCACCAGTGCTAGGATTACAGGTGTGTGCTTCTGTGCTGCTGCTCTGTGCTCCGCACCGTGCTCCACACCGTGCAGAGCCGAGTGGCTACTAGAGATCCAAACTCAGATCCCCATGCTTGCAAGGCGAGCCATCTCCTCTGTTTCATTTCTTGTTATTCAGTGTTTTGACAGGGTGTCTCCTTACCAGCTCAGGCTGGCCTCTCATCTAAGGCTTCCTGTCTGAGGCCTTCAAATACGGAGATCAGTCATATACAACCATGCCTAGTTTAATTTTATATACATATATATATGTTTATGTAGTCTAAAGGTAACATCAAATCTTGGTCATAGCACTGATGACTAAGCAACAACTGTATTGATATCCTTGGATACAGTTTTTGGTTTTGTTCCATGTCTTTAAGTTCATCTACTTGCTAGAATTTATTTGTAATTTATTAGTTTTTGGTTTGTTTGGTTTTGGGTTTTTGGTGGCTCTGACAAAATGCCTGACAGAAGCTTACATAAGGCAGAGAGGATTTATTTGGGCTCATGGTTTTGGGAATATAATCTGTGACAGTAGAAAGAGTTTCTGGACGCAGGGTAGCAAGTTCAAATGGGGAGCAGAGCCAGCTCCTGCGGGGCTAGGTCCTCTAGCCAGATCCCATTTCCCAGAGGACATGGATGTTGGAAACTGATTTTGTGGCTTCTGCAATAGCAGTATACAATCTTGACCACTGAGCAGTCTCTCCAGCCCCTGATTTAGACTTGCTGTCTGCCTTTAGAAATGTCTAAGCTTCACTTGTACATTGCAGGGCTGTCTTTAAGGATGTGCTACAGATGTGCTCTTTGGCACATGTATAAACAGTGGCCTTTACGGGACTGTGTCTGTAGATTGTAGAGGTAGATACAGCATTTACGATCATTAAAGCATGTACTGCTTTAAATTTAACATTTTCTTCTTTTAGGAAAAAATGGAAAATTGGCTGGTATCTATTAAAATATCTTTCGATAAGAGGGCTCAGAAGGCCAATGTTTCCATAAACAATGAAAATTTGATGAAGATTTTTAGTATGGGAACAGAGCTAACAAGACCATTTGAATATCTTCTTGCTACTGGGAATCTTCGTTCTAAAACAGGTAAAGTTCAGGTTGGTGGCACATGCCTTTAATCCCAGCACTTGGGAGGCAGAGGCAGAAGCAGGTGGATTTCTGAGTTCGTGGCCAGCATGGTCTACAGAGTGAGTTACAGCAGCCAGGGGCTACACAGAGAAACAAAAAAAAAAAATTATAAAACAGGTAAAGTTAAACAGATAGGCCATTTTTATTTTCAAATTACCTGCCTATATTAGACAGGTATTATATTAATTAAAATATGTTGCTGAGCAATTTCGGAGTAAGCTCACCCTCACTAAAGACAAATTTCATGATATGGTAAATTTTGACAAATGTCTGCCATCCTGAAGGGTTCAGCAAGGTGTCTTGTGTAAAACTGGTTAGTGCAAACAGCCACATTCCCTTGACTCCTAGAAAGCACATGACCAGTTATGTCTGGAGCAGGGTTACCGGATTTCAGTCTCAAAGTGTTTGGACCCTGAACCAGTTGCATTGGAATGAATTGGGAAAATAAAAAGGACAGTTGGGATCCAGAAATCTGCTTTTGTCTTTCTGACAGACACAACTGATACCGCTTCTCTCTGAGCATGCCATCAAGTGCTTCACTCTAGGGCTCTCAGATCAGTCTAACTCAGTTCTTTCCATTCATCCCATCTAATACTGCATATGTTGCAATAATCCACTTTTGTGTATGGTGAGAGAACTGGGGATTGAACCCAGGGCCACTCGGGTATTAGACTAGCGCTCTTAACACTAAGCTACATCCCCAGCCCCTGAAGTTTTATTATTTTATCAAAACATCAGAAACAAACACTATGGGGTTTTAAACCTAGACTTTGGCCTGCTTTGAGTGACTTTTTTTTTTTTTTTTTAATTAAGGTCTTGGCTTTCTGCAAGATTCTGGCCTGTGTGTTGTGGCTGACAAGCTGAACTTCATTCGCTATCTCTCCCATTTCCGCTGTGTGCACAGAGGGGCTGACTTTGCCAAAATGAGGACCACCACCGTGCGCAAGCTGCTGCCAGAATCCTGGGGCTTCCTCTGCCCTGTGCACACTCCAGACGGGGCGCCGTGTGGGCTGCTGAACCACCTAACTGCCGTGTGTGAGGTTGTTACCAAGTTTGTGTACACAGCGTCTATTCCAGCCTTGCTCTGTGGCTTAGGTAGGAACAGTGAACAGCCCTGCTGGGTTTCACCACTTTGAACAAGGTCAAGCCGTGAAGTTTCTCTTGGGATTCAGCAGGGGCATTTCTTCACTCCCCCATGCATGTGTTAGGCTACATTCTAAGCTTCTCTCTCGGGCAGTCTGTGCAGCTAAAATAAGTTCAGTGTCCGTGGTGTTGTCCCTTTTGATAAAATGAAAAGATAGAAAGATGCGAGGTGGGATGACAGTTAGTATTCAAGTTTAGGTGCCTTGTGTAAGTTTTGGGTCCCTGGTGGGCCTTTGCATTTCTCAGTAGAGAACAATGGTGGTCTGGGGAAATTCCATTAAAAAGTAGCTTACCCTGTATGGCTGATGCCATAGATCCATGACCATTGCTCCTGGTAACTTGCAGCTGCTGTCTCTGCTTTGGGGAAAACTCAGTCATGATCTTTTTCTAGGCTTGGTAGTTACCTCGAGATTGTTTTCACAATTAAAGATGTTGGTCTTTGAGTATTTTATACCAGTTAGTCCTGGGCTCTTCCAGTTGAGATATAAAAATCATAGTATCGTGTCTCTACCAGAGTGTGTGGATATGGGGAACGGGGATCTCCACTGGATTGAGGTTTATGAAGTGCAGCTTAGAACTCATAAGGGTCAGGTGATAGATGCTTCAAGTAACCAGAAGGAAAAATGAGTCAAAACTCAAGACTTTTTATGTAAAGTACTTTACCCAACTGGAAAGTAACCATTGAGAGAAGACTTCAGAGAAAAAGATAAAGAAATAGCCAAGAGTCAGGAGGTAGAAATGGAGTAATCTGTCCATTTGCTGACTACAAGGCAAAGAATAATTTCATTCTATCACTAATTAAAATCAAGCCAGGCATTGTGGCACACACCTGTAACCCCAGCACTTGGGTGGTGGAGGCAGGAGGATCAGAAGTGCAAGGCAATCCTCAGCTACATAGAAGTGTGAAGTCAGCTGGGGTTACATGAGACCCTGTCTCAAAGTCCAGAGGCAGCAAAGAGAAAAGGTTAAAGTAGAAAGGTAGACGGTACATCCAACCTGGAGGAAGAGACGGGAAGCCATTTTCTCTGGCGATGAGGAAGAGGCAGAGTAAAAGACTATCCACACCAGGAGGGCTGGTGTGGGTGACACATGAGTGGTAACCTTTGACACTTGGGAAAATGCTGGCTGTTTTCACATGGCACTTGTGTGTGCAACCATCCTTTCACTTAACTTGGTTCTCATTTGCAGCCCTGTGTTGTCTTGAATTCATGGCCAATGCTGTCAGCCCATACTGAACCATTATTGCTAGGGGAACTGTAGGGCTTAGCACTCTCTAATCTAACCTTGAACTCTGAGACCCAAGACAGCCACATTGCACTTAGGAACACTAGGCATACCCCCACCCCCACCCCCAGCACTAAGTGTTTGCATGGCCTTGAAATCCAAGGTCTTTCCTGCAGTTGGAGCACAGAGACAAGATGGCCAAGTATGTACAGCAGGAAACTTACATTTCTGCCATGTTACCTCAAAAGTGGCCATATAATTTTGTGCTTACAAAAAAAATGTATGTCCAAGTATGGAAACCACAGATAAGGAGGGTCGACAATAATTAGGTTTTTCTAGAGAAAGGGTATTAAATGAGCAGGCTTTAGGAATCTGCGTGTGAGAAGGCATACTGTGCAAAGATCTCCCGTGCCCGGCCATCTTCTCACCGGAGACAGGGTACTAGATGATTGTGTGTCCTTGGTGAAGCAATTTACAGATGTACAAATACGAAAGCGTTTGTGTTGTACAGATAGGAGAGTTGGACAGCTAAACTGAGAAAGCCGTTACTGAATGCCCTTGGTTGTCCTTGTCCCTCCCAGGAGTCACTCCTGTTGATGCAGCACCATGTCGACCATACAGTGACTGCTACCCCGTCCTGCTGGACGGCGTCATGGTGGGCTGGGTGGATAAGGAGCTTGCTCCTGAAGTTGCAGATACTCTCCGTCGATTTAAGGTGATTATCAGTCTTTGTGGGTTGTCTTCCTTGTCTCCTGAGTTTGGTTTTCAGCCTTTCCTAGTTGACGTGGTGTCCTGGCGATGGCCTACAGTGGTCAAGCAGTCAGCAGGCGGAAGCTAATTCCAGAGTGCCTCGCTCTTCCCCTGGTGGTATCTTGCCTTGGGTAAGGGGTCAGTGACAGACACGTGACCTATAAGCATTTACTGGTCATTTTATTTACTGCTTATGTAACCAGTTTGACTTCATAGGAGTGCCACCAGTAAGTTACCATGACTGCTCCCCAGTTGTCTGCCCTGGGAGGCATTAATCTGAACCTCTTAGGTTGGTCACTGTGTAGTTAGTTTTTCAGGGGTAACTTGTGGACCCACTGACTGATGGTTCTTGCTGAGTTTCCACTGCTCCTTCCATTGTTCTTTGCTAAGGTGCTCATGACTGGGGCCATTGTCTGTGCTCACTCTCATCCACACAGGTCTCGGCCATCTTCCTGGTCAGTTTCCCAGGAAGCTGGGATTATAGGCCCATACCCTCAGCCCAGTCAGAGTTCTTTATTTCTACTCTTCCTAAGCTTGCTGCCTCTACTGAGGTCTGTTTTAGTGAGCTGAATATTTTTATCTTGGTTTTATGAGCCAATGATTTTTACCTTTTCTTTCCTTTTTTTTTTGGGAGGGGGGTTCGAGGCAGGGTTTCTCTGTATAGCTCTGGCTGTCCTGGAACTCACTCTGTAGTCCAGGCTGGCCTCGAACTCAGAAATCCGCCTGCCTCTGCCTCCCAAGTGCTGGGATTAAAGGCATGTGCCACCACTGCCCGGCTGATTTTTACCTTTTCCTTTCTGTATTTTGGCTTTCTTTTTTCTGTTCATTATTAACTTTTGTGTTAATTTAATTCTTGGACTGATGGGATGGCTCAGTGGGCACAGGCACACACTCAGACCTAGTTACCTGAGCTTGATCCCCAGATCACACGAGGTCACAGGAAAGAGCTGACTTCCCAGACTCCTCCACTGCATGCTTACACTCATGGGCCTGTACACATGCGTATAAAATGAATCCCTTAGAGTTCAAGGCTTGGAGAGATGGCTCAGTGGTTAAGAGCACTGGCTGCTCTTCCACAGGACCTGGGTTCAGTTCCCAGCACCCATGTGGTAGTTCACAACTGTCTATAGCTCTAGTTTCAGGGAATCCCACTCCTTCCTTTGAACTCCATGGACACCAGGCACAACGTGGTACATATAGACATGCAGGCAAACTGCTCATGCATACAAAGTAAAACGATAAAACAAACAAACAAAGAATTCAGTTTGGTCTAGGCATAGTGGCTTAATCCCAAGCAAATGAAAGGCTGAGGCAGGGGCATAAGTATAATTATCAATGTGTTTTTCATTCTTTTCTCCCTTTCTTGCCCTTTTTTGGTATCCGTGTGGTACACTTTACCCACTTCACAGACATGAAAGATGTGATAATGGCTGTGTTAACTGAGGTTGAAGACACTGGAACGGTTTCAGGACTGGAACGTGCTGCCAGGGCTGGAATGTCATCTTTTAATGTTATTTCCTGGTTCCTCCCTCTGCGCAGTCTCCATTCATCTTTACTGATAATGTGCTAAGCTGTGGATCCCTTAAGCATATATAGCTTTTAGAATCTTTTTCAAATTATTGTAGTTTTGGTTTTTATTTCTCCCTTTACTTAAGATTTTTAAAATAATTTTTGTTTAAGATTTATTTTTTTTATGCATGCATGCAGTACCCATGAAGGCCAGAGGAGGGCTGGATCTCTCTGGGAGTGGTGCTCGTGGCAGTTATAAGCCACTTGACATGGGTACTGGGAACTGAACCCTGGTCCTCTATGAGACCAGTAAGTGCTCTTAACCACCAAGCCATTTCTCCAGCCCTGTTTTGGGTTTGTTGTTGGTGGTGGTGGGGTGTTTGTGTGTGTGTGTGTGTGTGTGTGTGTGTGTGTGTGTGTGTGTGTGTGTGTGTGTGTGTGCACGCACATGCGCGTGCGTGTGCATGTCTGTGTTTGGGTATGCGCTTGTGAATTCAGTGCCTGCTGTTTGTACTCTTAGCTGTGTTGCCATCTCTGCAACCATATTTTGTTTGTTTGTTAATTTCCAAACACAGGACACTTTTCATGTAATTGTTTGGAAGGAAATTCACTAATGCATATTTCAAACATAAGAGAATAATCTTGTCTTTAAAAAACTCCTTGCCATTTCTTGTGGGCTGAGTGGCCTTGTCTGAGGTTGAGACTGGGATGGGTAGCTGTGGCTTCGGGGTACTAGGTTTATTACAGGATGACGTCATTTCTTAGATCATTTCCTTTCCTGTTCTGCCCGGCTCCTTGTGGCAGAGAGGCTGGGATAAGACATACGTTTATTCTTCACTAAACTCTGTTTTGTTAAAACAGGTGTTGAAAGAAAAAAGAATTCCTCCCTGTATGGAGATCGCGCTGATTCCCATGACAGGAAAACCAAGCCTGTACCCAGGGCTCTTCCTCTTTACCACCCCCTGCAGGCTGGTGAGGCCTGTGCAGAACTTGGAACTGGGCAAAGAAGAGCTCATTGGAACTATGGAACAGGTAGGTCCCTGCTGCTCTGTTGCCTATGTGGAACACAGCTTCAGGGGCTCAGCTATTGCTTTTTAAAGCATTTGATAGGGAGTCAGACTGACTCTTCTGGCTCTCTTTGTCCAGCTGTCCTGCCACGTGTCCAGGAACCTGAGGGAGGCTTGGTGCTCACATGACTGCCCTTCCATGCTGCCCAGCATTCACAGTTCCTTTGCACTTGGCTCTGTCCCAGTTGGTGAGACCAAGGCATCCCGTTGACTCCACCTTGGTCATCACCTACACCTTTGCCATAGACAAATAGATTTGTGCCTACTTTTAAAAAAAGAAACCGAGTATCGTGGTGCACTTCAATCCCAGCCCTGAGGAGGCAGAGGCAGGCAGACTGCGTTGGAGGCCAGAATGGTCTACGGAGTGAATTCCAGGACAGCCAGGGCTAAACAGAGAAACCTTAATCCAAAATAAATGAACATTTGTCTTCTTCTCTGGCCCTTCACAATTAGACAGAGTAGATCCGGGATGAATATCTAAGGGGAAAGCGTTAGGGGGATTGGTCAGTGGCAGAGTGCTTGGCATGTACAGACTCTGGGTTCTGGCTCCAGCACCTTCAGAGCAGCGAGTGGGACATCTATCTGGAAGCTCCCTATGCTTCTGACAGCGCTCATTCATGATTTGGGTGATGCAGGCACTCTGCAGCCTCAAGCCTCAAGCGGCAACCCCTGGGAAGCAGCAAGACCAGCACAGTTACCTCACGCCTCCGCCTTCTTGTCCTCCCTCTGCCTCAAGCAACAACCCCTGGGAAGCAGCAAGACCAGCACAGTTATCTCACGCCTCTGCCTTCTTGTCCCCCCTCTGCTCCAGCTCTTCATGAACATTGCCATCTTTGAGGACGAGGTTTTTGGTGGAGTGTCCACACACCAGGAGCTCTTCCCTCACAGCCTGCTGAGCGTGATCGCCAACTTCATCCCCTTCTCTGATCACAACCAGAGTCCTCGGAACATGTACCAGTGCCAGATGGGTAAGGTGGGTGGGGATGGGGGGTCAGCGCATGCAAGCACAAAAAGCACTTGTAAGTTAAATTGAAGTGATTTCAAACTTACAGTAAGTTTCAAGAATAGTACGAAGAATGCCCACAGATGAGTTGTCTACTCTGTCTACCTGTTTGCCCTGTTTGCTTTTTCAAGCATAATGGTGCCTTCCTCCAAAGTTCAGTTTGTGTCCCCCCACTATCAGGACTTTCTTAGGATATTTATCAAAATTAGGAGGTTTACCATTAAGTTTTTTTTAAGATTTATTTATTTATTTTATGTAAATGAGTACACTATCACTGTCTTCAGACACACCAGAAGAGGGCAGTGGATCCCAGTACAGATGGTTGTGAGCCACCATGTGGTTGCTGGGAATTGAACTCAGGACCTCTGGAAGAGCAGTCAGTGCTCTTAACTGCTAAGCTATCTCTCCAGCCCCTAGCTTTGACTTCTTTATAAAAAAAATCTTATTTTAAATTGCACATATGTGTGTCCATATGTAAGTACTGCATGTATATCTGCAGAAGCCAGAAGCATTGAGTGCCTCGAGCTGGACTTAGTCAGTTGTGACCCTGACATGAGTACTGGGAGCTGAGCATAGTTCCTCTGCAAGAGCAGCACGCACTCCATATTTTAATCCTTACTCACTTTGAAGTTGGGTGAGAAACCAAAGCCCCTGGCCAGTTGACCCGTGTTCCGCTAGTGTGTCTCCCTTGATGCAGAAGAACTCTTCAGTTTGTGGCATTTACATTTTTAAAGAAAATGGCGTGTTTGTCTGAGATCTTGTGCCTCACGCCATTACAGTCAAATCACATACTTTCTGTATTCTTCATTTTTATCTGAGATTCACGCTCTCAACATTGGACATTCTCTTTACCCCGGTGGCCTTCCTTGAGTTGGTCTTGAACTCAGTATCCTGGCCTTTGTCTGTTGTCCCAGAATTACGGGTGTACATGTGCCATGCCACATCCTTGTGGCAGGTTTGTTGTTTACTGCATGGGTGGCCGACTCCAAATCCTCTTGTGGTCATTATCCAGAAATTTGTTTTTCACACTCACCTGAAGGAGATCTTCGCTGGTTGTGTAATGCCGAGTGGACATTTCCTTTGATTTTAGTGTACAGTTGCTTCATAGTCTCCTTGTTGTCTGTTGCGTCTAACTAGAAGGTAGGGCTTGCAAAGTCCAGTTTCCCTGTTTAGTGTACTGTTTGCCCTCTTTAAGACTTGTTCTTAAGCTGGACGAGATGGTACACACCTTTAATCCCAGCAGTCGGGAGCAGAGGTGGGCAGATCTCTCTGAGTTTAAAGCCAGCCTGGTCTACAGAGTGAGTTCCAGGACAGCGGGCTACACAGAGAAACCCTGTCTCAAAAGTACAAAACAAAAGACTTGTTCTTTATTTTTGTTTTCAGGAGATTGGTTGTATGTCTAGATATGATTCTTCTGTTTGTGTTCTGATAGCATTTACTGGTCTTTATAAGAAAAAACTGATCAATTTCGGAGCATTTTCAAGGGCTTCAAAACTTGCTTCTTCCTCTTTATTTCTCCTCCCCTTTCAAGACTTAGCCATGCAATTTCATAAAAATCCCTGTGGTTATTCTCCTTGCTGTGTGTGCGGGTTATGTGTGTGGGTGTGCATGCTGTGGCATGAGGGTGAAGGTCAGAGGGTGGCATGAGGGTGGAGGTCAGAGGGCGGCATGAGGGTGGAGGTCAGAGGGCGGCATGAGGGTGGAGGTCAGAGGGCAGCATGAGGGTGGAGGTCAGGGCAGCTTTGTGGAGTAGTCCCTCTTCCTGACTTTATGGCTGGCTCTGGAGATTGAACTCAAGTTGTCTTTCAGTCTAGTCTAGGCCTTCTGTTGTGTCGGGTTGTGTGTTCTTGCTACCAGGTTATGCTTTCAGCTGTTTGTTCTCTATTCACTATAGTATATTTTCCTGTGAATTTGAACTTGATATAGTGGGTACTGTAAAGTTACTGTTCCAACATCAGGGTGGTCCCATTATTGCTATCCACTGACTGTGGTTTTTCTTGAGTGTGAGTTATGTTGACTGTTTGTGTGTCCGGTAATTACTGTGTCAGCTACTGTCACTGATAGCCCTTCAAGCTAGGCCCTGATAGGCCTCTCTGAAGAGGATGTTGCCGGTCTTGACTGCTGTTTAACTAGGTTCTTAATCTCAGTTAAACAACTTGACTCAGTCTCATGCATACTTGACTGAGTCTCACCAGTCTCATGAGCCATTCAGTTCCCACCAAAGGCTTAACCTCAACGTGTGTGCAGAGTAAAGGCTCTGCCTCTGTTGTCCGCATTTTTTTTAACTGCCTCTTATTTTCCAGTAGCTGCCATGCTGTGAATTCTGTTCCCAGATTCTTCAAAACAGTAAACCATGGGTTTCTAAGATAATTAAAAACTGAATTTTTTAAAAAAAAACTAAAGTGGTTGCTTTGTTCCTCTCAGTTTCTGACTACTTCAGCAAACCCCAGTCCCTGGGCAGTAAGTGGGCAGGAGCCGACCAAAGCGACCTAATGGAGTTCTGCACTGGTCTGCGCTGTGAAGAGGCACCGTGACCACGGCAACTCTTACAAAAGAAAACATTTAATTGGGTCTAGCTTAAGTTTCAGAGATTTAGTCCACTTATCAACAGGGTAGGAGCACAGTAAGGAACACTTCTACATCTGGATCCACGGGCAGCGGGAAGAAACAGCCAGTGGACCTGGGATGGGCTTTTAAAATCTCAAAGCACATTTCTTCTAGGCCACACCTACCCCAGCAAGGTTACATGTCCTAATCCCTCTCCAGCAGCGTTACTTCTAATGACTACACATTCAAACATATGAGCCATGGGGCCATTCTGAGCCAGACCACCATGTGGAGGAGGGGCCTGTTTTGGCTTGCTGTACCAGGGAATGCAGTCTGCAATGGCAGGAAGCTAGGGGCAGCTGGCCACACAGCATCCGCAGTCAGGAGGAGGGAGCAGTGACACTGCACTCAGTCCCAGAGCTACATTTAAGGCATGTCTCTTACCATAGAAAACTACCACAAAAGCAAGACACTAAACACAACGCAGTGCTCATTCATTTCTGCAATGACCATGAATGATAATCACCCAAATGTGCTCACTGACAGGTCATGCCCAACTCCACGTCTGCTGATGTGGTATCAGGAGTCAGGCCTGTAGGACAGATTTAAGTCCTGAGGAGGGGGACTGTAGAGTCCCAGTCTACATTTAAGGCATGTCTCCTACCTCGGTTCACCTCACCTAGGTAATCCCATATAGACATGTCCAGAGATTTGTTTCTATGTAATTTCTACATCTGGTCAAGTTGACAGTCCAGTAGCCATCATTTCTGTACACATTTTTGGTTTTAAAATGTCTTGCTCTGAAAGGATTCCTTGTAAAGGAACTCACAGGTGTACCCACTTACTTGTACCCAGACTTTACAAATACTGACATTTCTATGTGTGCATCCACATGGGTCCTACACTTGTTGGTATCCTCTGTAGCTTTCAGTGTTTTCATTATATTATAAATGATAGTGTCCTTAGCTGTGTGTTACAAGCGTCTATAAATGTATGTACATTAAATTCTGAACTCTTCCTGCTCTCTTGTAGTCTAGGCGTATTGTTATTCTTGATTGTTAAAGCTGATGTTAGGCTGATAAGCAGAGCTGCCGTGTTTGCTTTATTCCTTCTGTGGTGTGTACTTAGTTCTTTCCAGTTTTAGGAAGCGTGTTGAGAATTACGGATTGAAAACAAGATACAAAAGCATTTTTTTTTCTTGTAGGTAAGCAGACCATGGGCTTTCCACTGCTCACTTACCAAGACCGATCAGATAATAAACTCTATCGACTCCAGACGCCTCAGAGCCCTCTAGTGAGACCATGCATGTATGATTACTATGACATGGACAACTATCCAATCGGGACAAACGCCATTGTAGCTGTGATCTCCTACACCGGCTATGATATGGAAGATGCCATGGTGAGTGTTCTCATTGTAACTCTGTAATCCTTTCCATTACTGTTTTGAACTTTCTTACTGTGAGATCACTGAAGGAGTGTTTGTGTGTCCTCAAGGCCATATAGTAAATACATTTGTTCTTTAAATGGTTAATTCCTGCTCTGAGATGAATGGGGAGAGACATTGAAAGATACCCAGTGTATATGCATCTTCCATATCTGTAGACACACTATGGGTAAAGGTTGATATTAGGTTTTGGTATATTCACCCTTTATATTTGTCTCTGATTACATCTTAAGCCATTTATGAATCTGGGGTTTGATAGCGTTGGTAATTTGGAAATGTAGTTTCAAAATCAAATGCTAGTTACCTTAAACCAAATATTCATAGAGTCGGATCTGGTTATATTTTGAAAGTCTTTGTTTGCTGTCAGTCTCATAAATGAATTGGATTCTTTGACTGCACAGATTGTGAACAAGGCTTCCTGGGAACGAGGCTTCACTCACGGAAGTGTCTACAAGTCTGAGTTCATCGACCTCTCAGAAAAATTTAAGCAAGGAGACGATAGTCTGGTATTTGGGGTCAAACCTGGTGACCCACGGGTTATGCAGAAGCTGGACGATGATGGATTGCCATTCATAGGAGCAAAGCTGGAGTTTGGTGATCCTTACTACAGCTACCTAAACCTCAATACTGGGGAAGGCTTCGTGGTTTACTATAAGTAAGTTTGGGGACATGTGGGACTGCTGGTTGGTTAGTTAGTGAAAAGGTCTGTCACTGGGAGCCTGATTGGTGAGGAGGACACTGTTGACCAGCCTGGCCCTAATGTAATGGGTGATCCCCTGCCTCTTAAGTGATGGGAGTAGAGGCCTATGCTGCCACACTTGGTGTCTCTGCTGGTTTTTATGGGCTGTTTCTTAGTGAAATTACTAGAGGTCAATGAAGTTGTCTTCAAGCAGAAGAAAAAAACTTTAAAAAAATATAGGTAGTAATCTAGTTGTTATTTTAAATCTCTGCTGTGCTATCAAAGTAAGACTGGAAATGAAAGAGAAAAATCTCTCTGTTCTCAGGACTAGAACATTCAGGGTTGAAGCATTGATGGACTCACTAAAGTGAATCCTCATGGTGGCCTGCCTTAGTGTCCTCACATGGGGGAAAATGGGAGGGCCGATGCAGTGAACAGCTCAGACCCCTCTGTGAAACCCCTGTCCTCCTCAGGACTTAAATCCGTCCCACAGGCCTGACTCCTGACACCACAGCAGCAGAGGTGGAGTTGGGCATGACCTGGCAGTGAGCCAGGATAATCACATTTGGGTGATTATCATTCATTGTCATTGCAGAAATGAATGAGCACTGCGTTGTGTTTAGTGTCTTGCTTTTGTGGTAGTTTTCTATGGTCATTTCCTTCAAACATGCCATTAGGGATGTTTCCTGCATGAATACTGGGTTCTTAGGCCTCTTTTTAAAGATGAATAATTAATTAATATCTTAGCTGCTTTACAATGATGGCTTCAGCGGACTTGCCTAGAAGTTTTTCATTTACTAATATTTTCTCAGTTAAACATAATTAGGAATCCCAGTCATGAATAACGTCTAACATCTATTTTTATTGGTGAGCAGAGGGGGGGATACATTTTACACTCTTTATGGAACATTAATCATGTCCACAGGGCTTAAATGTTTTTAAGTTCAAATGAAGCTTGTCAAGGCTCTGTGTCACACACCTGTTCCTAGCACTTGGGAGACAGAGGCAGGGGGAATCGCTGCAAATTCCAGGTCAGCCAGGGCTAGAGACTCAGCAAACAGAACAAACTGCTTGACTTCTTATTTCATGCATTTTCTTGTAGGAGTAAAGAAAACTGTGTTGTGGACAACATCAAAGTGTGTAGCAATGACACAGGCAGTGGGAAGTTCAAGTGCATCTGCATCACAATCCGTGTCCCCCGGAACCCAACTATTGGAGACAAGTTTGCCAGCCGTCATGGGCAGAAGGGCATCTTGAGCAGATTGTGGCCAGCTGAGGACATGCCTTTCACTGAGAGTGGGATGATGCCGGACATTCTGTTTAATCCTCATGGGTTTCCCTCCCGTATGACCATAGGGATGTTAATCGAGAGCATGGCTGGGAAGTCTGCAGCTCTGCATGGTCTCTGCCATGATGCTACACCCTTCATCTTCTCCGAGGAGAACTCTGCCTTAGAGTACTTTGGTGAAATGTTAAAGGCTGCTGGCTACAACTTCTACGGCACTGAGAGATTGTACAGTGGCATCAGCGGGATGGAGCTGGAGGCTGACATTTTCATTGGTGTGGTTTATTACCAGCGCTTACGACACATGGTGTCAGACAAATTCCAAGTCAGAACAACTGGAGCCAGGGACAAAGTCACCAACCAGCCCATCGGGGGGCGGAATGTCCAGGGTGGAATCCGCTTTGGAGAGATGGAACGGGATGCTCTGTTGGCACATGGTACATCTTTTCTTCTTCATGACCGGCTCTTCAACTGCTCTGACCGTTCTGTCGCCCACGTGTGTGTGAAGTGTGGCAGTTTGCTTTCTCCGCTGCTTGAGAAGCCTCCTCCGTCGTGGTCTGCGATGCGCAACAGAAAATACAACTGCACTGTCTGTGGCCGCAGTGACACCATCGACACTGTCTCTGTGCCGTATGTCTTCCGGTACTTTGTAGCTGAGCTGGCAGCCATGAACATCAAAGTGAAACTGGACATCATTTAACTTGATCCGAGCCATCTGAGCTAGAAGATAAGAACAGGAGGTGTCCTCATCCAGTGAGGGTATTATGGGCTCACTCTGGGTCTATACAAGGATTTCAGTACTGAAGCCAAGAACAGGCAGCTGAGAATTAAAGTCTTCCGTGTTTCTCTAACCTACTGAAGTTGTTTAAAAAAAATTTTTGCGCCTTCTTTAAAAAAATGACTTAATTGATAATAGATCATGCCAGGCGTCTTCTTTCTGGGCCCAGGTTCACTGTTCTCTGCTTTCAGTAGCAGAGGGCATCTGTCATCTGGAGCAGGGCAGTGCAATAAACAGAAAATGGAAGCCATTTGTGTAATTTTTACTTCTATATACATGTACGCTAAAGCTATTTTGTGTATATAATTTGATGAGTAGATTGGAATGTAGGTGTGGTCCTCAATGTCATTACCTATTGATTGATGTTGAGTGCCACAGTAGAGAGAGAAGCTCACTGAAATGCCAGTAATTTCCCACAGGAGCAGAGGAGTTCAGCCTTCTTGAAAAGACTGACCCCCCAACTAGCACATTCCAGTTACTTTTATTCTGTCATTACACAAAATTAAGTAGATCTGGGAAAAGTTCCAACTACCAAAGTTATCTTGCTTGCCCTTGCTGCCTGAGAGAGCAGACAGCCCACACAAATCCCTTTGACCGTGGCTAGCCATAATCAAAAGTAAGAACTCCGGGTTTGCCAGCAGTGTCTTAGGACCAAGGTCTGTGCAGCTGCAAGCTCACATAGCAGCAAGTACAGACTACCCAGGGAGACAACAGTTCTTCAAGGCTCAAACAGTCACAAAACAACTTCTTAGCTTCTGCGTATTAACCCGAACATAGCAGAAGCTTTGGTGAAACATTTCCCTCAAACCAGACACAAAGGCTTCCTATACATTACACTACACAGATCCGTCGTCTCCAAAGTTTCCTTGTGCACCTCTGAGTGCTGCGTGTGTGTCTGTGTGTGTGTGTTATGCCCTCTTCACAGTTCAAAATGCAGCACAATTATCAGCCACAGGCACTGGCCCGTCAGCTTGGCTTTTCTGCCAACTCATAGTGGGATCATGTAGCACCTGTCCGTGTGATTGGCTTGTTTCACGACGTATGACATCCTCGATGGTTAGCCCTCCTCCTTTAAGGCTGAATATATCTGATTAATGAGTAGCTATGTTCCTTTGGTTTTTGTTTTCCCTTAACCTTTGTATGCATTTCTCAGTGCTTGTTAGGGTTCTGTGTGTGTGCTTGTGTATAACATCTTATACAGCTGTACTGTTCCCTGTGTTTGAATTTTTTCATAAGGAAAACACTTTGAATTGGTTGATACTTCCCCCTTGTTAATAATAGCTCAGCTTTAGACCTGGACACCCTGTTCTCTGTCTCTTCCCAATCCTGTCACTGGGGAGGGATACTGTGCAGATCTAGTGTCACAGATGTTTGTGTTTTAAGGGTCTTGTTGAGGGTAGGATTCACTATGAAGCCAAATTTGCCCGTGAACTAGTCACCTCCCTGCCCCAGCCTCCAGAGGATGAGAATTATCAATGTATCAATACCTAGTTACGTTTTTTTTAATTAACTTTTGATCTTAAATTGTAGGTTCTTGACTAAGAAATTGATGTAACATTAAGACAACCCAAGTGCTTACTCAGATTTTGCCAGTTTTATGTGTTCTTATGTATAGATAGCTGCATGGATGGTTATCCTGTGTAAATTGCTGTTACTCAAGGGACACATTACTACACAGTTTCTCCTGTTATGCCTTCTCTCATTATCTCTAACCCTTCAACATGTTCTCTATAATTTCAAGAAATACGTGTAAATAGAATCATAATGTTATTTTCTGAAACAGACATTTTAAGTTTGTGCAAGTTGTATGTATTAGTTCATGCCTTTGCATTGCTGTATAGTACTCCAAAGTATGCGTAGACTACTTGTACCATCCACTTTGAAGGATTGTTTCCAGTTTGAGGCATTAAGAGATAACGTTTCCCTAGAAGGCCACATACATGTTTGTAGATACAAACTTCTTGTATCTGGGACAAACATTCAAGAAGCAATTATTGAGTCATAAGATAGTTACCTGATTTCATAAGAAATAGGGAAGGGGCTGGGGGGAATGGCTAAGTGAGTAAAGTGCTTGCAATGCAAGCAGGAGGACTTGAGTTTTGGATCTCCAGTACCTGCATAAAAGGCATGGCGGGGCACACTTGGAATCCCGATGCTGGGATGAGGAGGAGACAGGATCCCAGGTACTCACTGGCCTGCCAATTCAAGCTCACTGGTGGGCTTCAAGGTTCAGGGACACCCTATCTCCATAAAAAACTTCAGATGTAAAGCAATAGAGGAAGCCACCTGCCGCTGACCTCTGCCTGCACACGCAGTTGTGCATCCTCACATTCTCACATGTACATCATACTCTTGGTCCCTAGTTTCCTTTTTCTGCTCCCTCTTAGCAGCTCCTGATGTTTACAGCTTGCCTGTCCTGGTGCCTTCTCTCAGACTAATAACAATTCCCTTGAGCGTCCTAAATGAGTACATTTTAAAATTCTTTGAATGAGCTCTCAAAAAGGGAACCTCAGTAACCAAAGCACTCTTGAGATCTTCATTTCTCAGATCCGCTTCACTTCAAGACTTAGAATTATTTAGTTGTCTCCATTTGATTCTTAATGACTCTTTTGGCAGAGCAACCAGACAAAAGACAACTAGAAGTGTGGAGTGTCATGTCTCCCCAAAAGTGTCACTGAATAGTATGAAGGAGGCCACAGCAGTCATCCTCAGTTTACAACTGCATGCTAAGATGGTTACCGCCCATTTTCTCTAGTCTTAGACCTCCCCATACTTGGAGTATTTGGCCTTACAGGGAAATGAACTTCCAGGTCTAGCCCTATAATCTGAAGGCAAGTGTGGAAAATTACAAATAAATTAACTTGTCCATGATTGCAAGGAGCAAGCAATAAAACCCACTCTCACCCTGCCTTTACCACCTATGCCCGGAAAAGGACATGTCTGAGTGAATAATCGGATGAGAGGCCCAATGTGGCAATTAAGGTCATTCCTTTCCATCACGTTGGAACTAAAGTCAGGAGGAGAGTATGGGGTGGCTTAAAGCCGATGTTAGCAGCTCAGCCTGAGCTGAGTGTTCCTAGACTCAGCAGCAGCGGGCACAGCTGCCGCCCCAGCCGCAGCGTGTGCAGTGCCATGGTCACGCGGGCCGGTGGCCTCTAACTCCAGCGGGGAAGGTGGCAGCGCGAGCAACTGTGAATTTGACCTACGGCCACCACAAGCCGGAAGTAAATAAACTAAAGTAGCTGACGGACCGGAAGTAGTTACAGGGCCCGCCTCCCGGATAGGCAGTGAACCGGAAGGCAAAGCAGGACACAGCCATGAAGGCTGAACGTGTGTGGGACGAGTGGCGGGGACGCTCGGCGACCGGAAGAGTGAGGCCAGGAGGTCTGGGTTGGGAGCCGCCACGACAACCTGATACCGGAAAAGGCGGGTCTCTTCTCCCTGACTGATCGGCGCCTGAACTCGCCCGGAGATGTGAGTTACAACTCCCTGTAACTCTAGGTCATGCTTGTCAGGCTGCGTGATCCCCAACGGGAAATGACTGCACTCAAGACTCTTGGGAGATACTCCAAGCCTGCCTCACAATAGCCAGACTTTGTTTTAGGACTTCCACTATCTCCCCGGAAATCCCACCTTGTTCCACCACGCTCAGGGATGGGTGCTTATTTCTGCCCCTCGTTGGTTGTCCCTATCACAGTATCCTTAAAATTCCCATACCCAGACTGGATCCCTAGTCCAATCACAGGCCAAACTCAGAACTCTTTCTTGCCTACTCTTGAGATTATCTACAGTTTACCCTGTTTACCCTGTCTCGCAGGCAGGCAGCCCTGGAAGTCACTGCTCGATACTGCAGCCGGGAGCTGGATCAGTATGGCCAGTGTGTGGCAGCCAAGCCAGAGTCGTGGCATCGAGATTGTCACCACCTTAAGATGAGCATTGCTCGCTGCACGTCCTCCCAGTGAGTGTAAAACTGGGGGGCTAGAGGGTGCCAGGCAGTGGGGTTTGAATGCTTCAGGGTCTATAATGCCCCACAGCCCTATCATCCGCCAGATCCGACAGGCCTGTGCCGAGCCGTTTGAAGCCTTTGAAGAGTGTCTCCGCTTGAATGAGGCAGCAGTTGGCAACTGTGCAGAACACATGCGCCGCTTCCTGCAGTGTGCTGAGCAGGTGCAGCCACCGAGTTCACCCACAACTGGAGAGGTAAAGGAGGCTCACTCGATCATGTCTTTTTTCCCTTCACAACTCCCTTGATTTTCTAGTTTAAATACCTTCAAGAACTAGTCCCAGCCCCATTCCCATACATAGCCTTGGCTATGCATCCAGAATCCAAAAAACCATGATTCTTTGTCCCCAAGTTGCAGCCTCTACTTGACTACACCTTTCACAGTCCTCCTCTGCCAGGGCACTTGCCCCAGCCTTTCCGTGTCTTGCCTGACCCTCTTGTTTCCATATAATGACCTGAATTCTAGTCGTGATAAACCCTTGCTTAAAACTCTCTGGTGAGCTGGGCAGTGGTGGCACTCGCCTTTAATCCCAGCACTTGAGAGGCAAAGGCAGGTGGATTTCTGAGTTTGAGGCCAGCCAGGGCTATACAGAGAAACCCTGTCTCGAAAAATAAAACAAAAAAAAAAGCCAAACTCTCTGGTGGCTTCTGATTCACACTGGAACAAAGTCCCTGATTCTTACCGCATCCCCTATGTTCTTTCCTTCCTTGGTCCCTGTGTCCCCTTCACTGCTTTCCAGCTGTGCTGATAGGGGTGAGGGGGTGAGGAGGAGAGATGCACGGAAAAGGATCTAGTTACTGTACACAATACATAAATACATATACAATATGTCTGAGATACTTTAGTAATGTTTTATAGTATAGTATATAGTATATATAGTATAGTATTGTTAGTATAGTATATGTTAATGATGGGGCCATTAAGAAAAAGTCTTAAAATGCTCTGGGATTGGCAGAAATGGAAGAAAGAGTGGGAAACCTTCCCTTGCTGGACCACTCCAAGGGAAAGTTCACACCTTTAACCACCCTCATCTGAGCACCTCCGTAGGGTCTCTGTCCCTGCAGCTCTGCCTTTTCTTTCTCGCCTTCTTCCAGCCTAAGCATGTTGGTTCATCTTGTCCTTTCCAATCCTGTGATAGTCCCAGAATGGTCTCAGAGGAAATCTTAGTGTGTTGGCTTCTGCACAGAAAGCTCTGGGTGATGTCAGTTCTATCAGACCAGCTCTTACCCAAAGCACAGCCTGCATCCCCGGTGACCTGGTCCCACCTTTCCACTCTCCACCTCTAGCTCCATCCTCAGTGGACAAATGTACAGATGCTTAAGAGCATATCCACCTTGCTTAATCATCTCCTGTCTAATTCTTAGTCTGTGTACATGATATGTCTCCCAAAAAACTTCCTCTCTTCCCCCATTCCTATTCACTCACTGGCTTCTAAGCTCCACCAGCTCCCTGCATCCCGGGTCACATCCTACCATTTCCCTTGTATCTCATGCTTTAGGAGAGTTCTTAGCTAAAGGTTAACCTCTTATTATGTCTGATAGTCATTGGGTATTTTTGTTGTTGGTGTTTTTAATAGAACAGGGGTAGATAAAAGATTTAGGTTATAAGAGTAGAAATGCCCAGAAGACTTTTAATTCTCCACAGGGAATGCTCAGGGATGGTTGCATATTGTCTAATTACTAATTACTTAGCCATCTCATAGGAATATTTTTTTCTTTCAAGTGTCTTTGGCATCTGGACATTAAAGCTCTTATATTCCTTTTTGTTTTGTTTTAATTTTATATGTATCAGTGTTTTTTCTGCATGTATAGTAGACCATGTGTGTGCAGTGTCCATGGAGATCAGGAGAGGGCTTCAGATCCCCTGGAATTAGAGTTTCTGTGGGTGGTTGTGAGCCACCATCCGGAGCTGTCAACTGAACCCAGGGTCTCTGCAAAAGGAGCAAGTGCTGAGCCATCTCCTGAGCCCCTCTTCCTTCAAGGTTGTCTTTCTTGGCAAGCAGCCGTCCCCTTCCCAGTCTCCTGTGACCCCACAGTTCCTCTTCCCTGCTACTCAGAGAGCTTTCAAAAATGGACATTAGGGCAGGGAGGTGGCTTGGCAGGTAAAAACACTCGCTGCTGAGTTTGATAACCTGAGTTCTATCACCAGCTCCTGCAGGTTGCCCTCTGCTGTGCACACAAGCATCTCCACACAAGCATCCCCATTATAAATTAGTAAATGTAAGAGTCAAAAACAGAATGGAAAATAGGCCACCTGTCTCCTCTCCTGCTCGAGGCTCTCTAGTGCACCAGGAAGGGCAAACACCGATCCCTCCACTGCCCTGCTTCTTCATGCCTATGACATCACAATTTTCCTCCTAATTGGGGGCAATGAGATTTAGGCCTCCTCTCTTCTCTGATCTTCACATGAAAATGCCCTCATCTACCATGTGACATGAAGGCCTTCATGGGAGAGCTCGTGGTTCTGTTGATGGTACATAGAATTTCCTACCACCTGGTTAGTTTACTTCTTTGCACATCTCTCCCTCCCCTTTTGAAAGGAAGATTCCTACAGTGAGAGATGTTTGCCTACTAGGGCCTCCATACCTATAACAATGCTGAACATGCCTGAATCCTAGCACTTGGAGGCTGACCTAGAAAGATTGCCATGAGTTCAAGCTAGCCTGAGTTCCATAAGCAAGTTCTAGATCAGCCTAGGGTATTGGTGAGTTCTAAGCTACCCTGGGATAGAGTAAAACCCCTGTCTCTTGTCCTCCTCCAAAAAAAAAAAAATTGAAAAACAGCACAGTACCTTCCAGCTCTGTGTTTTGGCTTATCCTGGTCAACTGGTTCTCATGGCAGGTGGCCAAGGTCCCCACTTGGCACCTTTCCCTCCAGACAGCTGCTGTGTCTACCTCATTCCCCCATCAGAGGTCTCAAGGCCAGTCAATGCCATATGTTTTCTCCACAGGCACAGCCCCTGCCTGCCTCCTGACAACTCCTTGGACTTTGAGAAAATGGACATGAGTGACCATCCCACTTGATGTCCTCGTCTAGAAGAGTGACAAGAACTTTGGAGTCTTGAGGCTCCTGCTGTGTCTGCCTCTCCTGGACATCAGGACGCTAGATAAATAAAGACTGAGTACTGGGCTCTGATTCCAGCCTTCAGTGTTGGAAGGGGGAAGAAGAGAGATGAGGGAAGCTTGCTCATCCATCCCCCAGCTTTACTTGGTCTGCCAAGTAAGCGCTCAGGAGGGGGCAGCGTGCTCTTGTTCTAGGCTTAGGAGTAAGATGACTCAGGCAGCCATCCCTTGTCCCTGCTGTCTGTGCATTGGAGATAGGCTTCCTTCCCACTCACAGTCAACCAGATGAAGTCTAGGCAGACCTGAAGTCATTACGTAAACCTAACTGGATTCAGATCCAACAGGAGTCTCCCTGAGTGCCCGGGTTCTGGTGTGAACCACCATGCCCAGCTTTCTTCCCTCCAGAACTAGAGATAGAGACAACCCATAACTGCACACATGCCAGTCAAATATGCCCTGCCTACCCTTTAGCTGCCAGCCTACATTCACTACACCTTAATACTGTTTTCTTGAGAGGTGGCAGAGGACCAATAAGTAGCACAACTTTTCCTGCTGCTGAATTAGACACAGGCTTTGGGCAGTGGACATAGCAACACTAATCTTATTATTGAAAACAACGGTGTGGAGGCAGAAGCGAGACATAAGGATTAGAAGTTCAAGGTCATCCTTTGCTACATAGTATGAGGCCAGACTGGGCCACCCGAGGTCCTGTCTTGTTAAAGAAACTTTAAAAATTGAAAACTGGGCCGGGCAGTGGTGGTGCACACCTTTAATCCCAGCACTTGGGAGGCAGAGGCAGGTGGATTTCTGAGTTCAAGGCCAGCCTGGTCTACAGAGTGAGTCCAGGACAGACAGGACTACACAGAGAAACCAAAAAAAAAAAGAAGAAGAAGAGAAAAGTGGAAAGCTGTAGCTTGGAGGCCTCCTCACTGGGTTTTCACTTTGGCTTAATTAGCGATCTCCCAGAAGCCAAGTCTCAGAATGAGGCACTGATGGTATAGTCTCAGTCTGAATCCAGAAGTAGTGGGAGGGCATGGGGAAGGGAGACAAGAAGACAGCCAGTTAAAAAATGCATTACCAGGGTGACAAGATGGGTCAGTGGGTAAGCATGCTTGCCAGCACCCCTGAAGGCCCGAGTTTGATCCCATGACCCACATGCTGGAAGGGTAGAGCTGATTCATACAAGTGGTCTTCTGACCCCATACATGCTCCATGGCATTCCCGTTTCCCACCCCCAGTAAAGCAGATGAATAAAATGTAATTTTTGAAAGTGCACTATCAAGCTGGTTACCACTGTCAAAAATGAGACCTCTGAGGATGGCCAAGAAGAACTTAGCTACTGTGTATAGAAAATTAGTGTGTTTACCAACTCCCCATTTGTCAAGGAGGGCCATTGTCACAGGCACTGAACCTCTGGCATCTCTGTCCATGTGGATCAGCATGCTATCAGAGAAAGACAGCAGGTAAAGAATGGAGGAATCAAGAACCGGAGCGATCTGGCTTAGTGCTACCTTCGTAAGAACAGAAGCGATCCGGCCCGTGCAGATCTGAGTTAGTACTGCCTTCCTAGTGCTCGTACTAACAGCTCTTTGGTTGCCCACTGACTCCCCAATATGGTCAGTTCATGAAGAAACAGTCCAGGGTACAGAGGGCAGAAAGCCCAGGGGTGGCATTCCGATGTAACTGCTAAGGAACAGGCTAGAAGATAATTGGGAGCAGCCTGATCGATAGCAAAGTATAAGATGAAAATGGCATTTAGTATTGATGGAAGGATATTAAAATCTTTTCTCTTTTTTTTGCCTCAGAAAGTTAGGGTCCATTTCTATTCATATCTATGAGGTTCCATGCAGTAAAAGTACCATTTGCAGTTGACAGGAACTTGTGTTTTGAGAAATTGATAACACTAACCCACATGGTATCCAGGTAACCTGTCATAGCCTGTCACTTTCATGTCAAAACACTTCAACTTAAATAATATATTTGTAAGATTTAAAATCTTAATTTGTGCCAGGCAGTGGTGGCTCACGCCTTTAATCCCAGCACTTGGGAGGCAGAGGCAGGTGGATTTCTGAGTTCGAGGTCATCCTGGTCTACAGAGCGAGGTCCAGGACAGCCAGGGATACATAGAGAAACCCTGTCTCGAAAAAACAAAAACAAAACAAAACAAAATCTTAATTTGTATCATGCTTATCACTAGGGTTGCTATTTTTGTACTTTCCAGATTGTTAATATCAACCAATCTCGTAAACTTTATTTTAGGGCAGCCTCATGTATCCCAGGCTGGCCTTGAACTCACCATGTAGCCAAGGAAGATTTGGACTTCTTTTCTTCCTATCTCTACCTCCTAAGGGCGGGGACTATATGAATGTGTCCCATACCTAGTTTATGTGGTATTGAAGATCCAAACCAGAGACTGCACACACTAGGCAAGCACTCTACCAACTGGCTGTATCCCCAGATCAGCAACAGTTCCTCCTGTAGACTGTCCTCAAGATGTCAGAGATCCCTTCATCTACAGAATCTTTGGCCCCTCCCTTGAGCTGACTCCAAAAGTAACCAGCCACTTGAATTCCAAGATTTGTGTCATGGCTTAGAAAACAGCCTGACCCATTGGAAGTTTCCTCTGAATATTTACTTTGAAAACAGAAAATTGTTGGCTTAGGAGTCAAGGTGGAAGGAAGTCCTATATAGTCAAAATTGCAGGACCTGCCAGGCCCTATGTGGGCTGCAAGACTGGAAGAAATAGGTCAGAGAGTGTGAACAGCAGGTCTCGTAGCCCTGAAAGTGCTGCCTGGGATCTGATGGCTCTGCTCCCAGCTCATTTTCTTGGTCTGTGGGTTGAACTCTCTCTTGGGCTTTGGGGCATGTTTTCAGCACAGCTTGTTTTGTTTGAGTGGACTTTTGCTCCATCCTCCTAAGAGTGGGGTAAGGACCGACAAAATGGAGGTCCAGACTACAGTTTGGACCGTTTTTATATGAGCTGTCAGGACTGCAGGGTCCAACCCACTGAGAGGGGAACCCTCACAGGCACTGTGCTGTTTATTGCCTTCTGTTGGCCCAAGCGTTCTTGACACCTCACACATTACAAGAGTGGAGACTTCACTTCTGGATGACATTTGGCTGTAAAGAATCTGCTTATGGCCGGGCGGTGGTGGCGCACGCCTTTAATCCCAGCACTTGAGAGGCAGAGGCAGGCAGATTTCTGAGTTCGAGGCCAGCCTGGTCTACAGAGTGAGTTCCAGGACAGCCAAGGCTACACAGAGAAACCCTGTCTTGAAAAAACAAAACAAAAAAAAAAAAAAAAAAAAAAAAAAAAAAAAAAAGAATCTGCTTATGTTTAAGCAAACACAACATTATGGTGTTTTATTTCTCTAGCTGTGTCTGGTTTGGTAATTTTATCTTCTCTGGGAACTTATCACATTATCTATGATTTGGGGTTGCCATAAGTCTGTTCACAATATCTATGTCATCCTAAGGAACATAGCATCTGTACTGCCATCCCTCCCCTTGGAAGTAATATTTAGAGGCTCTTCGCTTCTTCCTTTATCAATACGAACAGGAGTATATCAGGTTTATTGACCTTTCTCTATAATTTGTTTTTAGCTTTGTTGATCTTCATTTGGGCTTATATTTGTTTGAGACAGAATTCAGAATGGCCTGAATTTACTGTGTAGCAAAAACTGACCTTGAACTCCTGATCCTCTTGCCTTGGATTACAGGTGTGTGCCACTACTCAGTTTGTACCTTTTTGAGATGAATGTTTCAGGCATTTCCTTTACTGAGATATATTCATTCCATTCCTTACAAAGAATTTTTTTTTTTTTTAGTTTTTATCTCTTTATTGGTAGTGGATTATTTAGAAATTCAGAGATATATTTCTTAATTTCTAAACATATGGGAATTTTTCTAGTTATCATGCCTAATTAAATTGGTTTGGTAACATCTTTTACGTTTCAGTCTTTTGAAATTTGTCACAGCTTTATGGCTTGGCAGAGGCTCAGTTCTGTTAATGTGCCATATGTGCTTGAATCATAATCTCCTCGTGATGCACTGTCTTAGTTAAGGGATGTGAGACAGGGATTCAGGAGATGATCCCAGAAAGCCTTGGTCGTAGAACCATGGGAAGTGTGACCAGGAAGGGAAAGATATCACCAAGCAAACTGTCACTTCAGGCAAGAACTTAGTTCTCTGGGGACTTCCGGGAGACAGAACACTCTCACTCAAGGGGTGAGGAAAACCAACCTCCACCATCCCTTTGATTGAGGACAACTTCGTTAAGGACTTTAGCTTTTGTTCCCAGCTACTTCCTGCTGGCCATACTTGCAGGCAAAAAGAAGGCGTCAATCAACCAAATGGGGACCGCCTCTGTGATTGCTATCAGCCACTAAA
Organism: Mastomys coucha; assembly: GCF_008632895.1. Classification (NCBI taxonomy): domain Eukaryota; kingdom Metazoa; phylum Chordata; class Mammalia; order Rodentia; family Muridae; genus Mastomys; species Mastomys coucha. Next base: position 114,704,547 of record NW_022196897.1, read on the forward strand.
TTCATTTCAATTGTATCTAGCATCCTGGCTGCTATGTAGCCCCTCAGCTGCCATTGCCCAAGCCTGTCATAGCTGCCACAGATGTGGCCACTATCACCTTTCCCATCCTTCCTGCAGTCACCAATCACCCTGTCCCACCATGGCCACCACTGGTGAAAAGATTTTGATAAATCCTTTAAAGTACCTGACTCACTTCACAAAGAATGCCAAGTAGCTGTACTGGGCATGAAGGGTCGGAAATTACTGGGAACAGTGGTGGAGTCAGGTAGCAATGTTAGGGAAGATATGCTGGCGCGGATGTGGCTTTTAAGACAACTATGTTCAGAACTCCAAGAAGGCAAATGTTCCTGTCAATGGGATGTGGGTGTAAAAAGGTGGGAGGTGTCAGCCAGGAAGCAATTCATGTCTTCAAGAACCTCAATTTTACCTTTGGTGGTACTCAAGACGAATTTTGTGCTGCTATTAAATATACCCTGTTGAAAATCATAATCACTATAATAATGATAATATTTTTCAGCACTGAGTAAGCCAATGAGTACCACCAAAACTTTTGGGAAGACAGGGTGTCAGGGTACATACCTGTAATCCCAGCCACTGACAGACTGAGGTAGGAGGATTACAGTAAATTTGGGGCCAGCCTAATCAACCTAACAGGCTAGCAGGGATACACACCAAGACCCTGTCTCAAAAACAAAGCAATAACAAAAAGCTGTTCAGAGGGAATGTGTGCAAATAGAAACCAGATTCTCTAAGGCAAATCAGTCTTGAAAGAATGAATGCTGGCTTCTTTTACACAGCACACTGATTTTTAAAAGCCATGATGTACTCATGCCAATTAAGTCCAAATCTCTTGGGATAAGACCCAAATTAAAAAAAAATTGTAATAATCCAAGCTTAAAAACTGATTCAATATGCAGCCAAGTCTGAGAACCACCACTCTGATAAAATTCCTCAGTTTTTGCATATGTGTGTGTGTGTACGTGTGTGTATGTGTGTGTGAGTGTGTGTGTATGTATGTGTATGTATGTGTGTATGTGTGTGTGAGTGTGTATGTGTGTGAGTGTGTGTGTATGTGTGTGAGTGTGTGTGTATGTGTGTGTTTGTGTGTGTATGTGTTCTTTTTCCTAGAAATGTACTCCTAAAGGATGTTCAACTGATTCCGAAGTTGCTAAAAACAAAGTCTGCAGGGTGGGCGATGTCTGGGAGTGTCATAACAAGGCTGGGATCATAGGCATGTACCACCACGCTTGGTCAAATGCCACTTCTCATTGACTTGGAAGCACTTGCCTATGCTGTGCACTTGTGAGAGTCAGTCTCCATTTGCACTGCTGTGTGTATTTTGAGCACATACTATCTCATGTGCTGCTTTATGTTGTGAGGTGTGAGATCTTTGGTTATTCTCTCAATCCTAATCCGTTTGTACAAATATCTCCACTCATCAAATAAGCATCATCATCATCATCATCATCATCATCATCACCATCATCATCACCATTACCACCACCACCACCATCATCACCACCACCATTACCACCACCACCACCACCACCACCACCACCATCACTTTGCCTTTGTTTTCAATGACATCTGAGTCACGCTGATACAGTCTCCTTAGGGTTCTCATTTCACTATTTAAATCAGGACATTTGCAGTATTGAACAACTAAGTTATTGTTGTCTCAAGACAGAACGCAATAGTTGACCCCTAGTCAGAGGTGACCTGTTGACACAGAACTCCAAGGTAGTTAAGTTATGCATGGTATCACAGCCTTCAAAACGGCACTGCAATGGTTGGTTCAGTATTGTAAGCCACAGAGAAAACCAGCTATGGCGGCTTAAGGTAAGGAATTTCTGGAGTTTAGCCACCACCACCACAACATCCACCACAATCTTCAAGCAGAACCCAAAAGTTCTTAGAGCAGCCCCCAAAATCCAGCACAACTAGGTTCCTACTTCTCATTCCTTCCCACTCTCATGCTCTCCCAAGATCCCAGGCACATGACCCTTTTCTACTCTTAGAACACTCTGGCCTTCAGCCTGCCTCATGCCTTGTAAGATGTTAGCTTCACTACCCATCTTCCCTACCAGCAGGAGACAAGAGGGCTGGAGTCTTTCTCTGGTTGGTTTGCTAGTATATCAAAGACATTTGGAATAGTGAATGTCACACAGTAAGTGTTCAGAGTTCTTTGTTTTAGCTTTCAGAGACAAGGCATTGGCAGGTAACCTAGGCTGGCCTTGAGCTCTTCACTCTCCTGACTTGCTTGGATTACAGGTGTGCGCTGTCATGCCCAGTTGATAGAGACATGGTCACCATGCCCTTGTCAGATCCCAACATGGGGCAGGGCAAGAAGACTCTGGACTAGTGATGGCGTGATAGTGAGGGTCTGGGGTCTAGAAAGCCACCGCTTCCTCTCACTTCCTGCTGTAAGTGGTTCGTTCCAGCATTCCAGCAAGCTCTTCAAGGATGAGCTCATTGCCTGGGGCAGGAGGAATCAAAGGAAGTGCAAAGCTGCAACCAAGCGTAAGTCAGCTGTGTGCTTCAAAGGGGCGCCCACCCCTGTTACTCTGCCCAGAAACTCTGCAGGGTTTGGAATCCTCCATCTAAGTTTCTTCATAGCCCAAAGAGATAAAGGAAGATGAGGGCCAGGGGGACGGCTACCTCCCTGCAAGGACATATAGCCTACCCTTATCTTTTGCAGGGAAAGCAGTCAGTATCATTCTTGTCATGACAGACCCCACTGTCCTGGTTAGCCTTACTTGTCAAGTTGACAATTAAGGAGAAATATCAATGAGGGAATTGCCTAGATCAGATTGGTCTGTGGGCATTTCTGTGAGGAATTATCTTGATTATTAATTTATACAGGAGGGTCCAGCTCACTGTGGGTATCACCATCCCTAGGCAAGTCATCCTGGGTTGTATTAAAAAAAAAAAAAAAAAAAAAAAAAAGCTAGCTAAGCAAGAGTGAGCAATCCAGACAGAAAATGAGCCAGCAAGGAGCAGTCCCCTGTGGTTTCTGCCTTGAGTTCCTGCCCTGACTTCCTGTAGTAACAGACTGCGACCTGGGAGTATAAGGCAAACCCTCCCAGGTTGTTTTTGTTTAGGGTGTTTTATCACAGCAGGAAGGACACTAGAACATGCTCACAGTTGGAGGAGAATACTCAGTGTTCTGGAATACCTTCAGCTCTAGTGTGAGGTGACGTTCTGTGTCCTGGAACAGCCTTTTGTGAAAGCAATGGAGAAGTATCTTGCCCCACTTGTAGGAAGTCATGCTGCAGAAATTTATGCGGGTACGAACTGGAATGTCCAAAGGGACATCCTGAAGTAAACATTCTGTTTACAAGAATGAGTAACTGGGAGCGTTGGACAAACGATGTCTGGTCTATAAAATGAGATGCGCGTAGCAATTTGAAAGATCAAGGATCGTTATATTACCATTTGATCAGATGTCCAATAAGGTACAAATCACAAGTGTGTGATCTCAGAAAGAATTACACGTGCACTTTTAATTTTAAAAATAAGTAATAGCCACATGTAACATTGAATTTCAAAAGTACAGAAAGCTTGTGTTGAAAAGATCCCGTTCACCCCTGCTCTGGGTGTATGTTCCCTCTCCTCTTGGGTAACCAAGGTTACCAGTTTCTTTTTTATCCTTTTATAAACATTTTATGCATATATCAGCAAATGCATGCATGTGCAGACACACTCCTACATATATGAATGTGTATCTTTATGCCCTTTTTACAAAGATGCTCCCTTACTATATATACTATTGTGTTCTTTCCTTTTTCCACTTAAGAAGTTTAACTTGCAATCATTCCATTTTATATATAAACAAGTAATTCTTATTATGGCTACATAATAGTTCCTTATATGGGTACAGAATTATATATAAAACGAATCCTTTTAGTATATTTACAGTTTTATATGGAAAATAGCCTCAAACTCTGAGCTTTTGTCCAGATCACCAGTGACCCCCCTACTCCACCCCCACCTTCACCCCATGCCCACTCCCCCCAACCCTCACCCCATGCCCACTCCCACTGTCCCATGTACTTTTCAGTTCTCATCTCTGTAGCTCTTCACCAGTCTAACTTGCCTAACACTCACCCATAGGCAAACTTCATCAGACTCCTCTGAGCTCCCTTGGTGGCTAGCCCTCAGCCTCAGCCTGTACAGTGCTCCTGCCAGGCACAGTGTAGTGCCATCTCCTAACCCTTGCTTTAATCAACTTCCTCCTCCCCTGCCATTTGCTGGTTACAGCTTTGATTTGCCTTGATCTGCCTTGACCTACCTTGATCTGGCTTGATCTGCCTTGATCTGCCTTGACCTGCCTTGATCTGGCTTCACCTGCCTTGACCTGGCTTCCTAGGTCAGTTTAGTTGGGATTACCCTACCTTTGAACCCCTCTTAGGACTGTCCCATCTCACCCTGCCCATTGGTTATTAAGCCCCACCTTCTCTTTCTATTGTTAGTCTCATCATGTGAAATCCCTATTGCAATTGTTTTGAATAGTCTTACTATTTCAGAGCAATTTCTCTTTCACTCCCACTGAATGAAACTCTTTTTGCCTGTCTATTCTCTTTCTTTCATTCATTCTTTCATTCATTTGTTCTCTCTTTCTTCCTTCCTTCCTCTCTCTCTGTCTCTGTCTCTATCTCTCTGTCTCTGTCTGTCTCTGTCTCTGTCTGTCTCTCTGACTCTCTCTGTCTCTGTCTCTGTCTCTCTGTCTCTGTCTCTCTCTGTCTCTGTCTCTGTCTCTGTCTGTCTCTGTCTCTGTCTCTCTGTCTGTCTCTGTCTCTGTTTCTCTCTGTCTCTCTCTGTCTCTCTCTTTCTTTCTTTCTTTTACATACACTCCACAGATTTCTTCCTACATATTAGGCCACTCCTTGGCTACCTCCAACCCTGGTATTACATGATAGAACTTTTCAAGATTTTATTTTATTTTACGGGTGTTTGTGAGCCACCATGTGGTTGCTGGGATTTGAACTCCTGACCTTCTGAAGAGCAGTCGGTGATCTTACCTGCTGAGCCATTTCACCAGCCCAACTTTTAAAGATTTTAGCCAAGCTTTTTCTTTTCTTCTCTTTTCTTTTTTTCTCTTCTCTGGTTAGTGCTCTCTGTCTTGGAGAATTTTCCAACAAGTTATTGGCCCATGGATGGTCATCCCTAGCCCAGGTTCTCTGCCAAGAGCTCCACCTGGCTTTGAGGTGATCTATGTGGATGTCTCAAAGGGAGCAGTGAAGTTCCTGGATGGAAGCCATTGTGGCTTTCCCACTGGCGGCCATGCTGTCTCTCACCACTGCGTCCTGACAGGAATGCTTCTACTTGATACAGTGTGCTCAAGTAAGTCCCACTCATTGCTCAGCCCCAAGGTCAGCCAACAGTGATGCTTTTGAGCTCCTTACCTTCCTGGTCACCTCGGAGGTCAAGCTTTCACATCTGTATGTTTTCATGGCAGTACTAGAAACTCTTTGCTTGCAGCCCCACTTGAATGAGGAAGTGCAATATTAAAAGACACCGTGGATGGCTGCTCTGGATGATGCTTGAAAATGTCAGTGTCATGAAAGACAGAAAAATCCCAGGGAACAGTACTCAACTAAAAGAGACTCCGGGAAGCTCTAAAAGCCATTTCTGAGATACATGGCATGGACTGCATGTCAGACAGTAGTCACGTATCAGGGTTAAATGGCTTCAGTTTGAGGATGCTATTTTGCTCATCTACTGCACGTCTTTGTTCTTAAGAGATTCACATTTGCATTGGTTACTTTTCTTGTTGTTATGACAAAATAGTTGATAAGAATGAAAGGTTTGATTTGGCACACAGTCTGAGGGTTTAGGCCGTCACGGTGGGAAAGGCACGGTGGCTAGGGAATGAGATAGCCAGTCACATTGCATTTGCAGTCAGGGGGAAGAGAGAGAGGACTATTGGTGCTCATCTCTCTTTCCCCTGTCCAATCAAAATACCAGCAAGTGCTGCCACTCACAGGGTGGGTCTTCCTATCGTAATCCCTCACAGACAACTGCAGATGCCTAGCTCTTGGATGCTTCTAGAGGCCGTCAAATTGACTACAGCAACTGTGAAAGTTTATATATGCTCGCCTCCAGGGGTGGCACTATTAGAAGTTGTGGTCCTGTTGGAGTAGGTGTGGCCTTTTGGAGTAGGCGTGGCACTGTGGGTGTGGGCTGTAAGACCCTCATCCTAGCTGTCTAGAAGTCAGTATTCTGCTAGCAACCTTCAGATAGAAATGTAGAATTCTCAGCTCCTCCTTTTCCATGCCTGCCTGGATGCTACCATGTTCCCACCTTGATGACAATGGACCGAACATCTGAACCTGTAAACCAGCCCCAATTAAATGTTGTCCTTACAAGAGTTGCCTTGGTCATGGTGTCTGTTCACAGCAGTAAAGCCCTAATTGAGACAGCAACAGAGAAGTGTTCATAGTGTGACTTATTTTTATGTAGTTCAGAAAAGAAAAATGAGAATGTATGTCTGTAGAGATCTTGTGGAGAAGAAAGAGACACAGAGGCAAGGAGAGATGCTAAGAGGACTGTAAAATGGCTTGCTATTTTACCACAGAATCCACTCCTCTTAACTCTCTGCCAGCCCTCCTCCCAGTTTCCAGTCCAGTCCCTTCAAACACTTCTCCAATTGTTCCTCCCTTGGTTCCCCAACAGTCTGCTTAAACAGCCCCATCTCCCAGTTTTCCCAGCTCTAAACTATAATGACTGTTCTAGTCTCTCTGCTCAGCTCAGCCCCTCCAGGTTCAACTGTCTTCTACCATATCTTCTGCATCAACTGCCTTCTCCTCCCACTCTGCTTGCCCAACCCACATTCTCAGCCCCGGCTGGCTTTTTTTTTTTTTTTTTTTTTTTTTCCGAGACAGGGTTTCTCTGTAGCTCTGGCTGTCCTGGAACTCACTCTGTAGACCAGGCTGGCCTCGAACTCAGAAATCTGCCTGCCTCTGCCTCCCAAGTGCTGGGATCAAAGGCGTGCGCCACCACCGCCCAGCTTTTTTTTTTTTAAATTACCTATCCTGTTCCCAGAAATCTAAGAGGCAACCAACACTGAAAGCCATAGGGTCTAGCAGTTCTAACAGCTAAGAATTCTTACAGGGCTAGTTAACTAGCAACTGAGGATCCTTTAAAAGGCCAAGCACACAAGATAAATCACACTGCAGAGGACAGATATCCATACTTAGCACTCATATGTGTAGACACGCATGTACATATGTGCACAAACACAGCCTTCTGATTTTTGACAAAGATGCTAAATATACAGACTAGAGAAAAGACAGCATCTTCAGCAAATGGTGCTGGGAAAACTAGATGGTTCCATGTAGAAAAATGGAACCAAATCACTATATCTTACCCTGCACAAAACCCAACTCCAAATGGACTAACAACTTCAACATAAAACCTGTGAAACTACTAGAGGACAGAGTCAGGGGCAGCATGTTAAGACTGAGGTGAAGGTAAAGAATTTCTGAATAGAACTCCCACTCACTCTGGAGATATGGCCACTAACTGGCAAACGGGACCTCATAAAATGAAAAAGCAGAAAAGCCTGTCAATTAAGAGAAGAGGCAGCTTACAAAGATAGAGCCTGTGGAGAGTTTTTGGGGCCGCTTCTAGGGATTTGGCAGGAACTTGACATTGGGCTAGAACAAGGAAGTAGGCTCTAGGTAAATACAGCGGAGGAATGTATTGTATTCCTTGTATCTTGGTCAACCTGATAAGCCCCTAGACACAAGGACTATGTTTATTGCCTTGCTTGATCCCTTTGCTTATTGCCTTTGTTAATTGTTTGTTCCTTGATAACTTTGTTGATGCCTTAGGACTGACCCTATTCTTTGTATGTACCTAGAATGACATAAAAGCAGACTGGAACACCCCCCCCCCCAGCTTCAGCCTCAGCACTGGCTGGAGTCAGGTTACACTGTTGTCTAGTTGTCTTTTTCTTTTCAGTCCTCATTCCCTCCCTCGAGACCCTGTTGACTGACTGAGGTGGCTTGGTCAGGAGCCCACAGAGATGGGAGCCCACAAAGATGGAGCCTACAGGAGCCTACAGAAATGGGAGAAAACATTTGCCAATTATACATCTGACAGATTATGGGGACCTAGGATATGCAAAGAACTCAGAAACTACACATCAAGAAAATAACCCAATGAAAGAATGGGATATGACACTGAATAAAGTTCTGAAAAGACAAAACAAATGGCTAATAAATGTTTTTTAAAGGTTCAACATCCTTCGCCATGCAAGTTAAAATGACTTTGAGATCCTGTTTCATCCTATGCACTGCTGGTGGGAGTGCAAACTGATACGGACACTATGGAAACTCATGTGGAGGTTTCCAGATACTCTAAGAATAGAATGAGCCTATGACACCGCTGTGCCACTGTTGGACACATTCTCACATGAGTCTATTCCTACTACAGAGAGACACTTGCTCAGCCATCCTCACTGTTGCTCCATTCACAAAAGCCAGGAAATGGAATCAGGCCACCCGGTGATGAGTGAACAATGGGAACATTGTACAAGCACACAATAGGATTTTCCTCAGCTGTAATGAAAAATGGAATTATGAAGCTTGCAGGAAGTGGATGGAACTTGGGGGTGTAATAAGTATGGTGACCCAAGCCCCTGACATCTGTTCTCTCTCATATGCAGATCCTGGCTTGGAAGTTTTAGATTTTGTTGTGTTATTAAAACTGTAGAGATCAGGAAACTAGAAAGAGCCCATGAGAGGGCAAATGGGAAGAGGTATTGAGCGAGAATGGAGCTAGTGGAGCACGGGGAAGCAGAGTCTGGGTTTACAGGAAGATGGTGATGGGGGATGGAGGGTGGGTACCAAAAACTAAGAACGCATGGAAAGTCTTGTGGAAATCCATAAGTCAATTCAAATATATGCCTTAGGAAAGAGATCAGAACAGAGTGGGAGAATATACTGCTCCCAGAGAGCATGCATATTTAAGTGGGAAAAAGTCCCAGAGTCAGCCATGGGATGCGTAAAAATAAAATGAAAACAAGGTTCATCTTCGTTGCTGTCCCCCCCCACCCCATGGTCTCTAGTCCATATGTGAAGCCTGGCGCTCTACACATTCACCCTTTCGTTTTACAGCAGAATCGAAATGGTCTCCGTCATCTTTGCTGTCCGTCTTACCTGGTGAAGTGACACTCACTTTTGCTTTCCTCACTCCAATCCCACATTCCACAGCGTGAGCGTGAGCGGGCGGCTCGGGTGGAGGCCCCACCAAGGAGCTCACATCCCACGCCCTTTATGGGTGCGTCTCAGGACTCACCTGCCCGCTGTCCCTGTGGTTTTCTGCACTGTGACCTTTATTCTGAAAGGATTACTTCCTACCTCCTAAGTTACACCGCCCCTGATCTTGACCCTCTCTTCTGCCAGATAGGAAACGCAAGATATGATAAAGAGAAAACCAAAGTCAAGGTTTTCGACCCGCTCAACAAAATTTTGCATCTTTTGGCTTTTCTAATTAGACGTTCATCTTCCGCTCAGTCATGAGCACGCGCATTTTTTGTGTTTTGGTTATTATATTTTCCTCAAGAAACTGGAGACTTCATCAGTGCGTTTTGGTGGTTTCTATTAATGTCCCCCAAGTCAAGCCTCCTTCCGCAGGATCTGGTCTCATGCCTTAACAATTTATGAATCTAGCGGGGCAGTGGTGGCGCACGCCTTTAATCCCAGCACTTAGGAGGCTGAGGCAGGTGAATTTCTGAGTTCGAGGCCAGCCTGGTCTACAAAGTGAGCTCCAGGAC
>NW_022196897.1:114714337-114720090 GCF_008632895.1 Mastomys coucha
GGGTTCAAGCTGCTGCCTTAGGTGTCAAGGTTTTCACTAAGAACGTGTCAGTGATGGAAGCTTCAGACTTATTTGCATTGTACACATCTTCCTCTGATCAGAGTTCTTGAGGGGAACTTAATAGAGGGGACAGGTTCTGTTAATGTTTGTTTATGGAAGTATTAATAAATGACACCAAATGTAATCACCTCCAAACAAGGCTTGTGCTGTTTCTACAAGAGTAAGTCTGCCTTTGGGGTTTTTTGTTTTATTTTGTTTTGAGACAGGGTCTCATGAATCCAAGCTTGGCCTCCAGCTCATCCAGTCTCCACCTTCCAAGTGCTAGGAGTGTGAGCATATGTTACCTCAGGGTTTCTGGCTGTGCTGGGGACCAAACTCAGGCCTTGTGCATCTAGGTGAACACTCTATCAACTGAGCCCCTGCTTATTGCTTTTAAACATGTGAAAGCCATTGTCCCAATATAATCCAATAGCCACAGAGAGAACAAACCACATCAATCAAATATGGACTTGGTCCCACTATCTTCATCAGGGAGAACTGCTTTCTCCTTCTAACTTTAGTTCCTTATCTTTCTATCACATGCACTTCCTCTTCAATATCTGTCAAGTTTGGCAAGGAAAAAGTATGAGATTAACTGCCTAGATCTCAAAGCAGAGACAGCAGCTCCCAGCTGGGCCCCAGCGTTGGCAGCCAAGTCCTCAACGCAAACAGAGCCCTCACACCAACATATCCAATATTCAGAAGTAATACGTTAACAAGCTGCTAAGTGAAAAGGGTGCAATCCTCCTGCTGTGTGTGATAAATATAATCTCACATGAACAAAATTGAAAAACACTTAAAACTAAGGCTTTAAGAAGATAAAAACTGGCAACTTATTAAAATGTTTACATTTAACATTTGCTGTTCAGCTCTGTGAGATTGTGATGAGGAATAAGGAAACAACAGAACTCAGAATTAGTGTCTATTTCATTATGGCTTTTCCCCCTTCATCTCAATAAAACAACTAAACTTTTTAGGAAATTAAGACTTTCATGTAATTGGTGACAAAATGAGAAAGTGAGTGTTTGGCAGGATCAGAAGCTGGGAAATAGCCAAGAGCCCGTGGTGTTTGTGGTGACACATCTGTCTGTGGGGGATAGAGGCAAGATGGTGCCGTTGCTTAGAAACCAAACTGGCAATTCTTCAAAAATCTAAACACAGATGAGGAAAGGCTGATCAATGGGTATTAGGCTACAGTTAGACAGGAGCAAACACACTGGTGTGCTAGTACATGGTAATATAATATACTATATTTTTAAAGGGCAGACAGAAAGATTTTAGAGTTTTTGCCATAGAACAATGCCAAGTCATTGAAGACACACAGATGTTTAACCTTATTTAAATATTTTGCAATGTACATATGTATAAAAACTTTTCATAATGCCCTGTTAGTATGTGCAAATTTTATGATTTTTTTTTGGAGATTAGTTAAAAATAAAGTTAAAAGGGGAAAAAATGAACAAAGATATGTATTTGTCTACTTTAAGTTTTGGAATTACATAAATGGACAAAATGCCTGTCCTTCTGAAGGTGATGGGATGGGAGAGAAAGTGAGGATGGCTGGAGCCAAGGCCTGAGCAAACTGTGTTGTCTGTCATCCCACTAAGCAGGAGACTGCCTCTCCTGTCATGCACTGAGCACAAAATAAATGACCCTGCTTTAGAGGACTCTACTGAATGCCAGGCTTGTGACTTCTGCCAAGAGCTAGTTCCTGTGTGCCATGCAGGGAAAAGGCCTCATTACTGGAGCATCGGCTCCACGGGTCCCAGACATGCTTATCCCGCTGGGCCCTCGGCCACCCTTACTGGCACCAATCCTATCTCATTTCTTTCACCACCCTCTCTCTGTGTTCTTGTGTTGTTCTGTCCCACAACTGTGGCCCCTGAAACTAAACTACAGCATGTCTGCTGTTGGACCACGACTAGTTTTGCATTGGTCTATCTTTGAAAATAAAGACTATTGCCCAGCAATAGACTGAGAGTTGAGATAGTCAACCAACCTGCAATTCCAGCACTCAGAGGCAGAGGTAGGAGGATCACTGCAAATTTGAGGCCATAATAGTCTACATAGCTGGTTCAACTGGGGCTACAGAGCAACCCCCACCCCCATACCAGTCCACTGGGCCTGACTCTTCCTTGTGTCACAACTTGGTTAACCTGAACTGCATTTCCAAGAATTCTATTGCTCAGTTGGCCTCTGTTGACAGTAGGTTGGACATTCATCAAGATTGTGTCCACAGTGACACCGGTGAGGGGAAGGCCATCCTGCTGCACTCATGCACAGGCTCCACTGCTTCCACTGTGGCCAGGCTGTCTCTCACTTGGCTTCTTCCACATCAGTTCAATCTACTTGTCCACGGGCCCAACCTAGCACTGCCATTGCTCTCTGTGAAATGTCATCGCTCTCTGTGCTTCGCTCATGCTCAAGATTTAAATGGTGATGCGGTTAGAATCATTACCTCTGAATCTTTAAAATCCTCCATGGCAGCACCAAAAGGTCAGGAAGTCCCCTAGAGGTATGGAGTAACTGTGTGTTGGCATGTCAGTGGACAAGGTAGTGCTTCCACATGGCCATCGCATCATGATAGGCTTTATTCATGGGTCAGAGAAGACGTGAAGAGATCCTCCAATCGTGCACTATGTTGGTGTATTTGCAGCCTCAAAATGTGGCCAGAACACAGTCAGGGGGTTAGTCTGGGGTTCCTCTTGACCCACTGTGGGAAGGCCTCTGGCCCAAACTCTATCTACTGGCCTCCACCAGCTCATCTTTGTTCAGTAGACACAGATGAGGCAGCTTTACTCCCCAACATGCAAACTTACAATTCAGAACTCGCAATGTGGCCACTAATGCGTAAGCACAGCTTTTACGAAGATGAGCGCTGGGGTGTCAAGGTGGTTTAATTGGTGAAGGTGCTTGCTGCCAATCTTGACAACTTGAGTTCAATCCCTGAGACTCAGATACTCCTCCATGAATTGTTGTGCTCCATGAATGCGTGTGAACACATGCACACATAGATAAATGTAATAAACGGTTTTGTTGCTGTTGTTGTTATTGTTGTTTTGTTTTTTTAAAATTTTTTGTGTTTTGGTTTTTGTTTTTTGTTTTGTTTTTGTTTTGTTTTTTCAAGACAGGGTTTCTCTGTGTAGCCCTGGCTGTCCTGAAACTCACTCTGTAGACCAGGCTGGCCTCAAACTCAGAAATCCATCTGTCTCTGCCTCTCAAGTGCTGAGATTAAAGGCATGTGCCACCACGTGCCCTTAAACATTTTTAAGACGTATGTGCACTCATATCTGTGCATGGTATGTACCATGAGTGCATGTTCCAAGGAATGCCAGAAGAGGCTGTTGGATCCCGTCGAGCGGCAGTTACAGGCAGCTATGAGCCACCTGATGTGGGTGATGGGTGACCTCTTTGAGTTCAGTAACCTGGATTCTCTGAAAGAGCAGTATGTGCTCTTAACTGCTGAGGCATCTCTCCAGCCCCATCACCCCAAAACCCACTAAAACAACAAAAACAATAGTAATAAAATAATCAAAAAGATGAGCTCCTGTTTTTCCCCCCAGCGCTTTTTTCCCCCTTTAAGAGTGGGAGGGTTCTTTAATATCACTGAGCCTGTTTGCTCATCTGTCAAATAAAGCTGAAATACTCACCTGCCCATTGTGGGCTGCATGAAGACTACAGACACCAGCATCTCACACTGCCTGGTATGCATCTCAGCAACCATCAATGCCGCCCATTTTCTTTTGGAAAGAGATCAGAAACCTTAGTGACTGCCATCCCTTCATCAATATTTTAAGAACTTGCATTCTGTAGTGCTCTTGATTTTCCTAAAATACTTTCAAGTGTTCTACACCATTTAATTATTCATAATATTTCTTGGAAGTAGGCTGAGGTTATTTATACTAAAGCTCAGAGGATATAAATTACTTGCCCCTATTTTCAAATGACGATCAGTAGAAATGAACATGTATTTTAAACACAATGCCATAGTGTTTAATTTAGCAAATTACTATGTTTCGGAATTGGTGCAGGTGTAGTGCACCGTGCTTAGACAATAGCTACTAAGTAAATTGGGGAAGCATTTTGGGAGAACAGCTTAAAAGACCTGGGAAAATATTAGCATCCTAACCCAGCAGTTCAGTCTAGAAAACCAAATCAGGAACTACATGTCCTTCCTTCCTTGTGGTTCCCTCCCTTCTCCTCTCCCCTCCCCTTCCTTCCATCTCTTTCCTGACAGGCCCAGGCTCACCTTCAACCCATGATCCTCCTCTTTCAGCTTCCCAAGGGCTAGGGTTACAGACATGCATCACCACATCTTGCTCAGGAAAGAATTTTTTAAATCAGCAAAGATTTGGCTACAAAGGCTTCAGCATACATCTCCGTAGGATACAGTGCATCATGATAGGGAAAAGATATTAACAGGATATTACAGTTGGTCCCACATGTTTATGGGTCCTAAATCCGTGGATTCAGGCAGTCACAAAACAAAAATATTTAGAAAAAAAACCCCAGTATTTATTGAACACATGTAGATATCTTTTCCTGTCACTGTGCCCTAAACAGCAGTGCAGTAGCTATATTTATATGACGTTTATGAAGTAAACAAAGCACCCAAACGCTGTGGGGCTGAACTGAGGCCAAATGAGGGAGCACAGGGAATGTCAAAGGCCTTTCGCATGGAAACAAATTGGCTTCTGTTACCAGACGCAGAAGCATCTAAGTTAAGCATCACAGTATGTTTGCTTCTTCATTGAACCTTCATGCCGTGAGGTCCAGAGAGGCTCGTGCTTCTAGATTTTATTAAAGGTATAGACATCTTTGTTGTTTCTAGTCCAGGCATTGGACAATGACCACACGAGAGTTTTACTGAGTTGTTTTTCTTTTTTTTTAGATTTATTTATTATTATATGTAAGCATGTGTAAGTGATTGTCTTCAGACACACCAGAAGCGGGTGTCAGATCTCTTTACGGATGGTTGTGAGCCACCATGTGGTTTCTGGGATCCGAACTCAGGACCTTTGGAAGAGCAGTCAGTGCTCTTACCCGCTGAGCCATCTCTCCAGCCCTTTATTGAGTTGTTTTTTTAAAAAAAAAAAAAAAAAAAGTAAAACAAAATAAGGGTGGGCTACCATCAAAATGTATTGCAGAACTTTTCTTTTGACTGGTCCAAGTGTGAGCCCTTGACATACAATGAGTGTGGTGCACACCTGTGACCACAGCATTCCAACAGCTTCGGTTGGAAGATCTTGAGTTTGAGGCCATCCTGGGCTAGGTATGGAAATCCTGTCTCCAAAAGACAAAAACAACAACATCAAAGACAGAATAGGTAAAATTCAAATTCAATGTTAGGGAAACAGAAAATAGAAACCTGCTATGCCATGCCCAGAAACCAGCCTGCTGTGGAGCAGGCCGCGACACCTCACAGCTCCAGGATAAGTGCTCCTGGCACCCACGTTAGGCATCTCACAATCACCTGCAACTCCAGCTCCAGGGACTCTGATGCCCCTTTTCTGGCCTCTGCAGGTAACTGTAAATATGCAGCATACATATACAAACATATACACACATGAAAATAAAAATAGGGCCGGGCGGTGGTGGCACACGCCTTTAATCCCAGCACTTGGGCGGCAGAGGCAGGCGGATTTCTGAGTTTGAGGCCAGCCTGGTTTACACAGAGTGAGTAGCAGGACAGCCAGGGCTACACAGAAAAACCC
>NW_022196897.1:114720100-114729055 GCF_008632895.1 Mastomys coucha
AAATAAAAATAAATAATTCTTAAAATCTCACATCTAAAATTACTAAGCAGAAAATATTATTAGAAAATAAAGTATTTTAAGACTAGTCAGATATCTCAGCAGATAAAAACACTCTCTTCAGATTTTCCTATTATTGACATTTTTCCACTTTTGGTTTTTGTCTCTCTCTGCTCCCAAAATCTGTTTTACCTGAACAGTCTGAAACAGCATCAGGGTCCTTTACTCTTGATTCAGTCCCAGTGTGCCAGTGAGGGAGCTTCTGGCGTTGATGAGAAACAGTGAGGTGAAGGTTCACATGGGCTCAAGGGTGACAGTAAGATGTGCCTCTGTTGGACTGGACTTCCTCGTGTAAACAGGAAGGAAGATTCCAGAACAGCAGAGGCAGGTGCCAGTACTTCCTAAGAAGAGCTGAGATGGCCATACTTCCAGAGTGGACAGCAAGCCTGGAGTGGGAGCCATGGTGCCTGACACAGAGATATCTGTGATGGCTAATGAGCCATCAAATTCCTTGGGGGAGGAGATAAAAAGGAAGCTGACTAACATTTGATTGCATAACCAGGAAAATGAGGAGCAAAGCCAGATGGCATCCCCCACAGCAAGAATCTTAAGTCCTTATGCACTTTCTACATCTGTGTCTGTCCTCAGACTCGGGTCTCTCTCCCTCTCCCTTCCTCCCTCTCTCGCTCTTCGTGTGTGTGTGTGTGTGTGTGTGTGTGTGTGTGTGTGTGTGTTGCCTGAAACTCCCTATGTAGACCAGGGTGGCCTCAAACTCAAAGAGATCCACCAGCCTCTGCCTCCTGAGCCCTGGGATTAAAGGCATGTGCCACCATGCCTGGCCCTGATGAGGACTTAAAGGAGTGCACTCACTAGCTCAGTGGCTGCACACCAAGCATGCATTTGTGTTTGAAGCTCTCTGGCTCTGCCTTTAGGGACCCATGGCCATGTTCTAAACTAAGTGTTTGCCACAGAGAAAGGAATGTCTGGGTTTGTCATGGGCCTTACAAACTCACTTCTGACCTAAAACCTGTGCCAGAGGACCTGAAAAACTGTCATGGCTCCCTGCCCAGAATAAGCCAATAAAGACAAGGTAAAGAGTCCTGCCTGGGGCTGGTGAGATGGCTCAGCAGGTAAGAGCACCAATTGCTCTTTTAAAGATCCTGAGTTCAAATCCCAGCAACCAGATTCATAATCAAATTATAGTGGCTCACAACCACCCATAATGAGATCTGATATCCTCTTTTGGTGCGTCTGAAGACAGCTACAGTGTACTTATTTATAATAATCTTTGGGCCAGAGCAAGCAGGGACTGAGCAAGCGACTGGATTGAGCAGAGGTCCTAAAAATCAATTCCCAACAATCAGATGAAGGCTCACAACTATCTGTACAGCTACAGTGTATATTCATATACATAAAATAAATAAATAAATCTTAAAAAAAAAAATGTGTCCTGCCTGACATCTCCTTCGCAGTGGGTCTAACGGGTCCACAGATTCACTTTGTATTATTTTTGAGTTTTCCTCAGTAGGATAAATATATTTAATGGCATGCTAGATACCTCACCCATGATGTTAGGAAGGTTCTAACATTAAATGTTAAGACAATAAACAAATCAGACAAGAAATAAATGAAAAGCAAAACCATGCTGGGTGAAGAATTGCAGAGGTCAGTTCCTCCATCAAATACTAAAGACACAACAATGACAATTCCTACCACATGCCCATTGGGTTCACAACCATAAGGAACTGTAAAGGTTCTGCTGGGTGACAGTGGCTTTCCAGCAGTTTAACCAAGCTATACCTCCAAATGCATCTGAGGCAGCCTCTACCAGAAGGGGCTGACACAGCCTTTGACACTTGGGGTGCAGCTACTGAGCTAGCGAGTGCAGTCCTTTAAGTCCTCATCAAGGCTGGGCATGGTGGCACATGCCTTTAATCCCAGGGCTCAGGGGGCAGAGGACGATGGATCTCATTGAGTTTGAGGCCAGCCTGGTCTACATAGGGAGTTTAAGGTCAATCAAGATTGCATAGAGAGACCTCTTCCTGCCCTCTGCCCCTAATTAAATCCTCACCAGTAAGGGAATTCAGAGTTGTTTTGTTCATGGATGGGAACACAGAAAGTTGATTTATTACCTTGCCCTTGTGTAGAGCTAATTCTCCTGTCACAATATAGCCTCCGGGGCCTTTTCTAACCCTGGCATTCTACAGGGCATGATGCTAACTGGATCTGAACAAAATATTGTCAGTAAAGTAGATAAGAGATAAAGTTCCCTTTCCCAAAAATTTAAAGGTCCATCATACTGAGGAAAAAGTTTTAAGGAATCCACTGGTCTGAGATAGGACACTGTGTCTCAGCTAATCCTTCTTGCTGAAAAAAAGGCATAGCATTGTTAGAACTCTTGGGATTTGGGGTTTCCTATATCAGAATGACAATGCGGCATTGATTCATCTAGTTTGTGGTTCAAGTAATGCCTAGATGAAGGGGAGACTAGGTAGCAGATCTATACAGTGGGTCAAAATGCCCTGTATGCAGACACGGTATTCATGGTAGATAAAGATGCAGTGTGGAGTCTCCAGAAGGTTTGTTATTGGAGTTGCAGGGCAGGGCCATGGAAAGCTGGATCAGGGGTGTTCCTTTTGTAACAAATGACTCTTAACCAAACATTTGAAAAATAGCCTTTTGAAGGACATTTTGAAATTGACCATGAGACATCAAATGAATTTGAAGCTGGAGCTGCCTTTCAAGTATGAGGGAAATGGTCATTGGGAGGAGATCCAAAGAATACCAGGCAATTAAATGAACACATGGCCAAGATCCCAGTATCTTCCTCCTCTGCTGCACTAGAGCCAGTCTCTCAACTCACGTCACAGCCTTGAGTGCATCTGCATGACTGATACAAGAAAAATCCTGTGCCTTGGACTTATCTAGAATGAACTTCAGCCACAGTAGCATGGGAAAATCTTATCGGGGACCAGATCTGTGAATAGGTCATCACCTATGGTGAAATGCTCCGGCTCCCCGGTCCAGGTTCATCTGTATCAATGCTTTGCTTTGTATTGGGGGGCATTGTGGAACCTTTTAGGTGTGGGGTCTAATTGGGAGATATACAGCCATAGGGGCTATAGACAACCTTGATTCCAGGATGAGATCTCTGCTTTCTGATCCCCCAAGATGCTTTCATTTTGAGGTTGCTAAAGCTCCTACTATCCTGGACACAATCCCAGCCCCCGAGTTGTGTTCTCTATTGCAATGAGATGAGAAAACAAATATAAACAGGGCATTTGACTATTAATTCCGTATGGAGGAAGAATAGATTCAACATGGATATCTCAGTCAGTTTTTCATTGTCATAATGAAGAACTTGACGGAGCTACTTATGAAGGCAAGGAGGTTTAGTCAGCTTATGTCTTGTAGATCCAAGGCTTTCATTTCTCACAATGACCTCGTGAGGAATGGTAGATAGTGAAAAACATGAAGGAACAAGCAATTGCATCCTGCACTAGGAGCAAAGGGAGAACAAGAAGCCAAAGTTCTCACTACTCCCAATAGCACAACCCTGGGCATCCCGCCTTTCACATATGGACTTTTGGATGACTCTACCTCCAGTTATAACACATGAAAAACGTACACAGAGCAGGATAGGGGAGCTGGAGTCAGGCCTAGGTGAGAATCATTTGGATGAATGTGTGTACCTTGATACACAACATGTACGTGTCTTTGTGTCACAAGACATCGCCTACCTGAGGGCATTCACCTTAGAAGATGCTGTTAGCACCATGTGAAACAGGAGGACTCCCTGTAGTGGGAGTAGTGGGAACTTTAAAAGGAGGTGCCTAGTTGGTGGCCCTTCGGTTACTACAGCCATAATATTCTGGCTCTCAGAAGTTCTTGAAATCTCTGAAGTTCCCAAGAAAGAACTGTGATGAATAAAGCGTCACCCCTCCTGTTCTGATGCATTCACCTCAAAAGATGCTGTTAACGCCATATGGACAGGAGGACTCCCTGGCAGATATCAACTGGCTTCTGTCTCTTGGAATTCCAAGCTTGTTCTGTTGATACTTGGAGAAGGGGCCACAATGGCAGAGATGGGGTGTGTAGGTGATCCAACAGCCTGCCTCTTTTTTTCAAACTGATCTAAATCAACGGCCAACCTGTGGGACCATCTCTGTGCAGTATGGTACCATCTCATGAGGCGTCCAATCAGTCTTGAGGTGACAAGTTGATTATATTGACCTCTTCTCTCAAGGGAAGGACAATAATTCATACTGAAATTGACATCTCCTCCACAGTACATGTACCTCATTACCTGCAATGTATCTTCTAGGTCCTCTGTGAAGGCTTACAGGATGATTGGTTTTTACAACATGGTTTCTAACATGGGCTGTCTTAATCAGGGTTCCTATTCCTGCACAAAACATCATGACCAAGATGCAATTTGGGGAGGAAAGGGTTTATTCAGCTTACACTTCCACATTGCTGTTCATCACTAAAGGAAGTCAGAACTGGAACTCAAGCAGGTCAGGAAGCAGGAGCTAATGCAGAGGCCATGGAGGGATGTTACTCACTGGCTTGCTTCCCCTGGCTTGCTCAGCTTGCTTTCTTATAGATCCAAGACCACTAGACCAGGGATGGCACCACCCACAATGGGCTGTCCCACCCTTGATAACTAACTGTGAAAATGCCTTACAGCTGGATCTCATGGAGGCATTTCCTCAAGGGAGGCTCCTTTCTCTGTGACAACTCCAGCCTGTGTCAAGTTGACACACAAAACCAGCCAGTACAATTGACCCCTTGTCAACTTGACACACAAACACATCACTATGAAGTCTCAACCCTTACTTTCTTATTCACCCCCAAGATCTAAATAGCTCTAAAAGTACCACAGCCTGTACAAGTTCTTGCATATTAAATTTTCAATCCTTCTAAAATGTCCAATCTCTTTTAAAATTCAAAGTCTTTTTACAATTCAAAGTCTCTTAACTGTGGGCTCCACTAAAATACTTTCTTATTTCAAGAGAGAAAAATATTAGGGCACAGTCATAACCAAAAGCAAAATCAAACTCTAACTGTCCAATATCTAGGATCCACTCACCATCTTCTGGGCTCCTCCAAAGGCTTGAGTCACTTCTCCAGCTCTGCCCTTTGTAGCACACACCTTGTCTTCTAGGCTCCAGTTGCCTGTAATACACCACTGCTGCTGTTCTTGGTAGTCATCTCATGGTACTGGCATCTCCAAAACACTGCTGTCTTCCACTGCAACTAGATTTCACCAATAGCCTCTCATAGGCTCTCTTCATGGTGCCAAGCCTCAAATCCTTTGCATGACCCCTTCAGTCCTGGGCCATCAATTGCAACTGAGGCTACATCTTCACCAATGGCCTTCCATAGCCTCTCACAATGTTGAACTTCAGCTACTCTTCATGAACCCTTCATGACTTCAAAACCAGTACCACCTGGGTGACTCTTACACATTAGCAAGTATGGTTGCAGCACGAGGTACACCCATTGCTATCTCTGGAACACAGCTTCTTTGTGTTCTCAGAAAACCCTTCCCAGAAGATTTCACTTTGATGATGCTGGTCTCTTCTGAATCACTAATTTCTTAGTTCCAGCTAAGCAGTATCAACAGTCCCAGTAATGCAAAGGTTTCACTTTAGTAGTTCTGGTATCTTGTTAATCATAGCTGATTCTTCAGCCCCAGCTAACCAAAACCACAGAATCTTCACAATCAAAACAGCAATGGCCCTGATAAGAGTCTTTGTAGGCAGCCGTTTGGATATGATCGTCAGCGGCCGCTTAGACCATCGTATCTAAGATGGCGCTGGTTCCTGATACACTGTAGCAACAGACTATTCTACTGCGCATGCGCCCCTCCCGAGTGGGTGTATACTGCACATGCGTCCCTCCTGAGCAGGTGTATGCTAATGAGGGTTTGACAGGGAACCAATCCTGGAGGACTTGGTGGCTCAGGCTCGGGTATATAAGGAGCTGTCTCCAGACAGTCGGGGCCACTCCACGGAAGCAAGCAGACCTGCAGCACCTAGGAAGAAGAAGCAGAAGAAGCAGAAGCAGAAGCAGAAGCAGAAGCAGAAGCAGAAGCAGAAGCAGCAGCAGAAGAAGAAGAAGCAGCAGTAATATCAAGAAGAACCGTGCCATCAAGGAGAGCTGACACTTAACCTAGGAGAGCTGTAATACCTAGGTACCTTAAAGAGCTGTAACACCTGGGTACCTAGGAGAGCTGTAACAAAAGAATATTCCTGAGTAAACCGTCGAGAGAAGTCCAGGTGTTCGGTCGTTATTGCTGCTGGTAGGCAGCAGAAGCGCCGCACAAGTCTTTAATCTTCCCTCTGAAATTTCACAAGTCAGGCCTCCATCGTTTGCACTGTCCTCAACATTATCTTCCAAGCTCCTGCAGAACATCCCACAGAGCTCTTAATACCCAATGGCTCTTCTAGCCCAAAGTTCCAAAGTTCTTCCACAATCCTCCTCAAAACATGGTCAAGTTGTCACAGAAATACCCCACTATGCTGGTACCAATTTGTCTTAGTCAGGGTTTCTATTCCTGCACAAAACACCATGACCAAGAAGCAAGTTAGGGAGGAAAGAATTTATTCAGCTTCTACTTCCACATTGCTGCTCATTACCAAAGGATGTCAGGACTGGAACTCAAGCAGGTCAAGAAGCAGGAACCGATACAAAGGCCATGTAGGGATGTTACTCACTGGCTTGCTTCCCCTGGCTTGCTCAGCTTGCTTTCTTATAGAATCCAAGACTACTAGACCAGGGATGGCACCACCCACAATGAGCCCTTGATCACTAACTGCAAAAATGCCTTACAGCTGGATCTCATGGAGGCATTTCCTCAAGGGAGGCTCCTTTCTCTGTGACAACTCCAGCCTGTGTCAGGTTGACACACAAAACCAGCCAGTACATGGGCCCTTGTATGATATCAACTCAGAATAAAGGTTGAGGATGGATGAGATTTAGTAGTGGGTTTCTAAAGATAGAGCCACTGATTCTCTCATATGTCACCTCAGCTGGAGCAGCTATCCAGAAAAACTTTGGAACGGCCTATCTTATAAATGTCTGCAGCATCTTGGAAAAAATATTTAGGATATTCTCCTTCCAGGGTTGCAAGCTATGCCATACAGCAGCAGCCAAGAGCCCACATGTCACAGCCTAAGGTAGGAGAATTAGGTATGGTGTGCTTCCTGGCACCTCAACCCTCCTCACAGCCCTGTAGTTTGAAGCCGTGTAGATCTGAGGTCTAGATTCATAAAGACTGAGTGCTTGAACCTGCGAAAGAAATAAGACATCTTTTTCTAAACTAAATGTGGTGTACCATTTCTGTAAATCCCAGCATTTGAGAAGCTAAGGTAGGATGTTTGAGACCAGTGAGGACCACAACAGTGAAACCCTGTCCCAAAGCAAACCAAAACAGCATCAAAGATGTGGAGTTGTGCTGACCTTCCTTTTTGTAATTTCTTAAGTTACATATTAACATGACTATTGAATTTATAACTTTTATTTTTTCCCCAACATGAGCATTTAAGGTTATTGATATCCAGAGAGGATTTGTGATGCAATAATTCTTGTCATTGTTTTCATTTCTGCATATTAAACAAGCTTCTCTGTGGATCTTTGATGTGGACCATTTAAAAGGAAAATCATGGCTTTCCAAATACGGTAATTTTCCACTTTTCTTGGCCGATATAGTCTAACTTAATTGAATTACAGTCAGAGAATGACATCAGTACTTCAGTGAAATATTCTTTGAAGCCCTTCTTTACACATGCCTCATGAAATTCAAAACAATTTGGAGGCCAGACTCCCGTGTCATATTCTACAACTGTACATAGGGTAAGTTGATGGGCAGAATTCAATTGACTCTGTGGATCTTTATGGATCCACTTGGTCTAAGCACTACAGAAATAGTGCTTATTCAGCACTAGTGCCTCTGAGCCAAGCCACGCACAGACTATGAAGTCCCCTTACAAAAGTGGGGGGTGAGGGGCATGAAGAAGGGTCTTGGATGCTCAACTGAGTATCCAGACACTTCTCCCAACAGAATACAGGCAATTCTGACCTGCTTGTACCTGGCCTCAGGGAGGAGCTAGAGGTCTATAGGCTGGGAAACTCTAGGAAGGGGACCGACTCCATTTATCCACCTACAGGAGAGTCTTGTCCATGCTGGGTGCAGACCTTCCAGTGTGCCTGCTTTAAGGTCACTTATACTCCCGCTTGTGTCCCCTCACCCATTGCTCTGCAAGTAAACCTAATAAACTCATTGGTTCCCCCAAAGTGAACTTTGGTAGAATTATACCCTGATTTCCCACTGGAACCCTAAGAGAAGGGGAGGTAGATGTTGCCCAGCCCCTCCACCACACACACATCCAGCGAAAATTCTCACTGCCACTGATCTTCCAGGAGACCCAAGTTAATTCCCATATTGGGCAGCTCAGGACCACCTGTAACTTCAGCTCCAGGAAATCTGACCCCTCTTCTGGCCTATATGAACATCTGTATGAATGCATAAGTGTACATAGATAAATAACGAAATTCTTTTTTTAAAAAAAGACTTCATGTATGCTGTGTAAACAAGCCATTCTCCCAAACTGTGTTTCATGTTCCTGGTGTATCTAACCTTTTATTCTTCCATTCCTTGCAATGCCTTTGCCTTCAGTTCTTCTTTTCCTGATGTGATTCTGGTCACAATTCTTTTTCCTTAGTTTGTCTAAATATATCGTTTTGCCTTCTTTACTTTAAATCCTTCTGGAAATTAAATATTTAGATGTTTCTTATCAACAATTTAAAACTGCATTTCCTATCATCGATTCTGACGATCAGGATGTTGTTTCCCCACATGAAAAAGTTTAGTTGTGCTGGGCACTGGTGGCGCACACCTTTAGTCCCAGCACTTGGGAGGCAGAGGCAGGCAGATTTCTGAGTTTGAGGCCA
>NW_022196897.1:114729167-114748620 GCF_008632895.1 Mastomys coucha
AAAAAAAAAAAAAAAAAAAAAAATTAGTTATTGGTATTCTGTGTGTTTAATTTTAATCTATGCAGTAATTAATTGTTTGTTATATCTTTCATAATAATCAGTCATTAAACTTATATTTTTTTCTATTTTTATTTTCTCTGGATTTTTTTGATTGATTACATTTTCCCCTCCAGCCTCTATTTCATATATTTTCACACTTATCATTAAATCATTAATGTCTAAAGTTTAATTTGCCCTTTGTCAGTGTTTGACCTTGTTGATCTGTTGGTGTGTGTGTGTGTGTGTGTGTGTGTGTGTGTGTGTGTTGGTAGGGAGATTGTAGACACAAAAGATTAAAAAAAAAGAAAAGAAAAGAAAAGAAAAGCCAATTTCTCAGACTTTAACCATCAGGTTGCGATCACTTGGTGCTTGGCTTCAATGCCTGACTACTCACAAATGGAGCTCACACCAATAGTCCAGGAGATAATTCCAACCTTCACTGTTTAAAAGAACCCACTCCATTGTCAGTGTTGTGGTCCCCTCTTAGGAATTTGCCCATCACCTTCCTTGCGGTATATTTTAAAATGTTCTGTTTTGAAATCATTGGTAAATCCTTTTTATTGTTCATATAGCTAGGCTTCCAAATGCTGTTTTGTATGGTACACAAAAAGAAGACACAGTTAGATTGTTAGATATTCAGAGAATCACTCTAACTCATGACCAGGACTGCCTGAAGGCTTACTTAGACATGAAAATGAGCCAAGAAGCTATCTCATGGGAAGATAAAAATTAGCCCAGGAAGAAAGGCTAGTATATTCTTCTAAAAGAGGTTGGGCAACCCCTAAGCATCTGAGTGTGTCTGTGGGATTCATGTTAATGCTTCAGGGGAGGTTAAAGCCTCAGAGACTGAATAAGGGTCAGAGATTCCTGGGATGCTAGTATGGGGTGGGTACCCAGCGGTGGTAACGAAGCAGGCTTTCCAGGCAGTCAGGTAAGAATGCAGGGAAATGCCCTGCCTAGCATTAGGTAAGTCAGAGCAGTTTCAGGATGACTTGTAGAGAAGTTCTACACTAAATAAAAATGTGACAATAGCTGATGGGTGGCTGACATCGGCCTCTTAGAATACACCTGCCCTTGCAAGTCAGTGATCATTCTTAAAAGACCAGAGGCATCGAGGTGGGTGTTATGGTACACTCCCTCAAACCCAGCATTTGAAAGGTAGAGACAGGGTCTCTGTGAAATAGATAACAGCCAGGACTACATAGGGAAACCTTTACACACACACACACACACACACACACACACACACATGCACACACACACAAATACACATACATACAAAGGAGAGGAGAGGAAAGGGGAGGAGATGGGAAGGGAGGAAGGAGAGGAGAGGAGAGGACGGGAGAGGACAGGAGAGGAGAGGACAGGAGAGGAGAGGACAGGAGAGGAAAAAATAGGCCAGATTTAGATCCATATCCTGCAGTTCTGTCCCTGGGACAGAGAATTACAAAGCTTCTCTGTACTGTTGTAAGACTCTGTCGAGCCTTAGCTTACTGGAGACCCCCTGAGTGAACCACGTGGAGCCTGAATCGATGCAAAGAGCAAGAGGAATTTATTTTTCCAGTGCACTGGGGTCATCCCAGACCTGAAGGAGAGGTGGTAATCCCGCACAGCTTTGCCAGTGAGCTTTTATACAGTTTTCAGGGCAGCAGCCATTAGACACAATGTGATTGGCAGAACAGTGTAACTTTTTAAACTGATTGGTCTTCAGGGAATGAGGTGACAAGGACTTCCCTTGCCCGAAGGTGGGCAATGGTCTGTCCTGCGGAATGTGTCCCAACCTGCAGGTCAGTTCATACCCTGTGGTCTGAGGAATGTTAATTACCCTCTCCCTTCCCGAGAGGCAACTGTTCCAAGGCCTTCCCAAAGTTCCTGAGCTGACCTTTTCACTGTCTAAACAGCTCCTCTATTCCTAACCAGTTTCCCTTTCCTTGCCATGCTCTTTGCCATGTGTACTGTATTGAAGTAAATCATGTGATGTAAAACCCCACCAACTCCAGAAAAGTTATAAAAATCAGCTATTTCCTTCATTCTGAAAGTGCCCTCTTACTCTCTCAATGCTCTTTCTTCCCTCCCTCTCTTGCTCCTTCCTTCCCTACCTCTCTTATTCCCATACTTAATCAAGTACTTAAGGTTTTACAGGGAGACCTTCTCCCTTTAAGGCCCTGTTTTGATGAATCTTATAGTTTATTGTTCTCTTCTTAATGCTTTCTCCTCTCAACTGAATCAACTTTCAGTCTCTCTCTCTCTCTCTCTTCCTCTCTCTCTCTTCCTCTCTCTCTCTTCCTCTCTCTCTCTCTTCCTCTCTCTCTCTCTCTCTCTCTCTCTTCCTCTCTCTCTCTCTCTCTCTCTCTCTCTCTCTCTCTCTCTCTCTCTCTCTCTCTCTCTCTCTCTCTCTCTCTCTCTCTCTCTCTCTCTCTCTTTCTCTCCTTTAAATTATGTATGTGTGCATGTGGGTTTGACATGTGAGTACAGTGCTCAGGGTGGCCAGGAGATTGCGTCCGATCCTCTGGACCTGGAGTGTGGTTTCTGGGAACTGAACTTGGATCCACTCAAGCAAGAGTGGTACTGCTGTTAACAGTGAACCAGCTGCCCACCCCATACCTCTCTTTTGTCTTATATCTAACAGTCTCGTGGCAGAGAGACCGTTGAGTTTTGGAAGAGAAGCTGAAATCAGGCACCCTAAAGCAATGGACCCTGAAGAATTGCATTCTGGGATTCTAATGGTAGAGAAGTTGAAAAGCAAAGCCCTGGCTCCAGCCAGAAGAAGAATTTGCCTTGCAAGGAAAGATTTCACTCAGTCCGAGAGTTTGTCTCACAGTTAAATGAACACATGCATATTCTGCCGTCTGATTCATCTTTGCTGCTTCCTCTGTGGCCACCGCTGCAGCTGCTGTTTCAAGACAGGGTCTTACTCTGTATCCCTGTCTGTCCTCCACACTCTGTATGTAGCCCAGGCTAGCTTTGAACTCACAGAGATCTACCTGTCTCTGCCTCCTGAGTGCTGAGATTAAAAGCATGTACTACCATCCTTGGCTTGTTTTATCTTTAAAGAGAATGTTTAACACTGGTGCAGTGAAGGTAGAGAGAAACTTGGGAGTTTTTCTCTCCATGTTAAAGTGCCATATAAATTCATTTTTCCTTATTAGCTTCTGTCTCCTCGTTTCTTCTGAAACCCAGGCACCTAATGGCAGCTAGTGTGTGGGCACAATCGTCTGAGAACAAAAAGTAGCCAGCCACATTCCTCACATTCGGGAAGCCCTGTCTCAGTTCGTCCTGAGTGCCAACACAGACTCCAAGCTCATATTCTAGAAAGGGTCCCAGCTTACCATGCCACCTGTGAATCTAGTTCCTTGAAAATGGGTTCCTTAACTGTTGTTCTACTGACATTTGTGACACAAGATTTCTTTTTAAAAGATTTATTTAGAAAAAAAATATTTATTTATTTATTTTATGTATATGAGTACACTGTAACTGTACAGATGGTTGTGAGCCACCATGTGGTTGCTGGGACTTGAACTCAGGACTTTCAGAAGAGCAGTCACTGCTCTTAACTGCTGAGCCATCTCTCCAGCCCTGTGACATAATATTTAAAGAGGGCAAAAACAACAAAACAAAACAAACAAACAATGAACAACAAGGACAACCTAACCCAAACTTGCTTTCAGGAGTCTTAAAATCCTCTCTCAGCCCCTCCTTCCTTTGCCTGGAATCTCATGCAGTGGTAATGCAGGGCAAAGCTGCAACTGTGAATGTGATGGTTGTAACTGTTCTTTCTGCTTCCTGAAGAGTCTTCCTGATAGCATGTGCATGCTTGCTATCCTGTTAGTCAGCTTTATGGAAAAATACATGGCTACCTCACCAGGCAAATCAGTTGTGGTCCAGGTTTCTATTGTATGCGCAACAGTTTATGATCTTCCTGCTACAAAACACCTGCAGCATAATTGGGGGATACTGTTTAAAGTTACCTCCTTCTCTGCACCCTCTCCATTTTGGGGTTACATCCTCCCTATGGCATTCACTGTTATCTAATATTTCAGCCACAGGAAGCCATTTCTGAGGTTTCAGGGTGATGTTTTTCACTGTGACCTCTCCTCCACACACCAGGGACCATGTTCTTTCGGTCAAGCATATCTGTTCCCGTTACACACTCATAGATTAGTGAAATGACCACTGGGTGGATCCAAGGTCACAGTGGGCTCATTAAGAGTCTTTCATGGCCCAGACCCCAGTTACTATCTGACCCATCTAATGATAATGGTAGAGAGAGTCTCTGATTTCCAAGGTTAACTTGGACTTTGTGTTCAATAGTCCTGGAAGGTCCTCACTATTTTTCTTCTTCAGGGTATAGTTATGTGAATATTTGACTACACATCCTTCAGGGAAAAGATAAAGAGAAATGGCCACCATATGTGCTTGCCAAGCATGGTGCCCCAGGATGGATCTTTCTTTATGAGACTTTATCTACCTGTAAGCCAAGGGATTATGACTCAGAGGTTTTCATTGTTGGTGTCTACCAAAAGCTGTTATCCTTGCTGGCTTCCTCTGGCTGTATAAGTCAAGCCATGATTTGTCCCTAAGAACATCCTCTTCTGCTAGTAGCTGTGATTCACTCGGTGTGAGGACATATTTGATCGCACATGTTCTATGGCTGTGATAACCTCATCTGCCTAGCTTCAGTCAAGATAGTGCTGTCCTCTGGCCTCTGCATCACAGGATTCTATCACCCCATTAGTGTTAGGAGCAGGGCTTCATAGTAGCATCTTCTATACCCAGCCCTGGCAGAGTCTTTCACTGGGAATCTTGGTTCTTTATCACTTGGGTAAGTAGAATGGTCCTCAGATGTTCCCGAGGACCACTATCACCCTGAGGAATTTCTGTCCAAGGCCGGGCTTTCTTTCTGCTTCACTTAGTATGGACTTCTGCCTTCTCCATGCTTCTAGGATTAAGCCAGGTGCTGGCATCATCTCCAGGCCCTTGGCAGTGTTAATCCTGTGTAGCATGATGGTGTTTTAGGCATCCTTTATCCAACTTTACATTTTGCTCACTTGATAGCAACATAAGGATGGGTCCCAGAACCCTTGGAGCCCTCTGGAAACATTGCCCATGCCCCATGGTTCCTTTGGTCTATACGATTTTCCCATTTCTCTCCTTAGCAAATCCAGAATCTTCTATGTGTCCAGGCAGCAGTATGGCAGCTATCAGATGCTTGGATGATGATGCATCTGGCCAGGGAAGAGATGTGGAGCCCTTGTTTTTATATAGGCAGATAAATCTTGAATAATCAGGTGCATCCAATCCCTGTGATCTCTTCACAGGTTAATAATCAAACAAAAGGGACTAAAGAGGAACAATGTGGAGTGTACAGAGCCCCCACCTTGCTGCAGCTGAGTGGTTCTGTAGCTGGTAGTTACGCTGTGAGGGAGATGCTGAAGGAGGATGGATACCAGAGGCATTAGGGTCTGCCTTGGTAGTCCTAAGAAACCAGGCTTGGCAAAGCAAGAAAATAACAGTAAAAGGTAGGAAAGAGAGTTTATTCGCTGTGTCACATTGGGAAGAGCCTCGAGGGGCAATGGCACAGATGTCCTATCCACAGACGACACTCAGTTTCTTGTTCTCAGCACCTTGAAGTTTTTAGTCTGTGTGTTGTTCACTGCCTTCTTCAATAAGAAGCTCCTCAGCACAAATCACAAATGGCTGTAAAACAAATACTCAGAAGACAGTTTGACAACATGACCACATAGCAAGCAGCACCTATAGGTTCTCCCCAAGAGCCCATGGCTTCTTTAGCCGTGGGGCTTTGACCGTATTTATAATACTGGGCTTGAATTTTCTCTTGTGGAACAGTCCTCAAATCCAACCATACCTAAGGGAATTTGAGGGTTGATTGGGAATCTTTTAAAATTTCTCTTTTAAGCATTCATTTCTTCCTCCAATATTATCTCCCACATGTAGGTAAGAGTGACATTCCAGGAATGCCAGTGGGGAGCTTATTGCTGGGTCCTCTTGTCTATGTACAGCACTACTGTTTGATTGGCTATGTGCAGGAAATCTGAATCCGTAACAAGTCCTCTATGAGTCTTGCAATGGGATGGCAGGACATGTGCCCTGTTCTGCACTTATCAACAGCTCATACGTGCTCTGAAGATGTAACTGCTCTATTAACTCTGGAAACATGTCTGCCATAGGTGATGTCTCAGCAGATATCTAAGAGATGCATAGGAAAGAAGGGAGAATATCTGTTTTCTAAAACTAGATGGAATCTGTTTCAGATATACACATACAGTGTTTTCTTTGGGCGCATCACTGACACACAGTCGCCAGACTTTGAGTTTTGTGATGGTGGCAGCCATGGCAGTAGCTTCTTCCTTTTCCTCCTCCTCTTCCTCCTCCTCCTCCTTGTCCCTCTCCCCCTACTTCTCTTCCTGTGTATGTGTGTGTGTGTGTGTGTGTGTGTGTATGTATGTGTAAGACAGTGTCTCACTCTGTTGCTCTGGCTAGTCTGGAACTCAGTGCTAGATTAAGAGTGTGAGCCTGCCACATGCTCTTGTAGCTTCTTGTGCCGAAATGATTAGGCCTTGCTTTGGACCTCAGTTCTGTGTTGTCACAAGGGAGGGTCTAGTTACTTTTACCTAGACAGTGCAGGTCTGAGCAGGTGTTTAGTTCCACTCATTGTCTATGTTTAAGGATGCCCACATTAGTTACAAGCAGAAGGTGGGTTTTGTGAAATCTGACACCACCATGTTCTCCACCATTTAATCATCTACTCGTCTTGTTGCCAGGCTGCTGTCCATGGCTCAACAGAAATGTAACTGGTGGATTTTGAAGGGAGTTTCAGCTTCTCAGAGAAAATGGCACAGTTTCCAGCTCTGTCCACTGAGCAGAACTTCTGTCAGGAAGAAGCCACCTGAAGCTGGAAGTTCTAGCACATTTTTTTTCCTCTGAGATCTGGAAATGACCTTTTTTATGCAACAATACTTCTAGGACACTTGGTGACTTCATTCTGCATAGCAGCTAGCCACTGGTACCTGAACCTTAAAATGTTCATCAGAGTTAACCGGGCTGAAAAAGAAAGCACTTCTTACAGCCTTCTGAGCAGAGTTCTTAAACATACCTGTCTCTGTTAGCTCTTTTATTTGTGTGAAATGACCCCACCCCCCACATAGACACACATTAAACCTTACTGCTCCACTTACACCACACAGCATTGCTGTGAGTGTGGAGTAGGTCACTGGATATTCAGGTATCCCATTACTAACAGGAACATTTCTTTCGGTAAAAGGAGGACCTCACATACTTAAGACAGGCTGTATATTTCCATTTGACTCTGGGTAAGTCAGCTCCTCTAGGCCACAGCCATTCTTGGGAAGGAATTCACTGTGAGTCACTAGGAGTCAATGCTCCAGCAGCTTATGAAATAACTGTCTTGGTCCTGGTGGAGCATTCTAGGAGGTAGGACAGGTATACTTTGTACCCTAACGTCAGAGATGTCAATCCCATGCTGTCGCTGTTAAGCAGAAAGTTGACTCTGGTAGGAATGAACGTGCCTCAGGAAACAGGACAGAAACCACAATAACTGGCTGTGCTCAACTCCAGCTGAGTCATAAAAACAGTGTTGGTAGCCCCTCCAGATGGATGACTAAGGGTCCCCAAACAGGACATCAAGAACAATAGGCAGGAGTGGTCAACTCTAGGTGGGACAGCCACAGGAGCATGTGCAGTATGATGTCACTCTTTCTCTACTGGACTTTTCAACCTCAAGGGAACTTAAAGTTCGACACATCTTCCTGCATTTGGACATCTACCTATAAGCTGAATTCCAAATAAAATGGAAGTCTGAGAAAAATGTTCCCCCTTTCTGAGAGTGCTCACCCTGGGTCTGGCTGGGAGGAGAGAAATACAAGCCCTACGGTTGCCGAGATCGACACTATCATTCCTCAGCACAGTTTGCTTTTTCTAGAGTATGAAGAGAGCCATGTGATTCACAGCAAGGTGGTCTCTGGCCAAGCCTTATCTTGCCCCACGCCTCCTTAATTCTCTCCACCCAATTACAGATACTCCAGGGATTAGCCTCAGAGAAGCCCCATTAATCTACTGTTTTCCGTAAAATGAGCCATACTCTGGCATTAAAGATGCCCTCCCTGGCTAGGTGTGAGCTCATTGCTTATTTGCAAGTTAAAACCAAATCTATTGTTCTGATTGTTGTTCAAGCTGATATAGTAGAAGCACGGACATCCAAGCCTGTTCTGACTTGTCTGGACTTGTCTGGAATGTAGCCGAAGGGCCATCGGGACCACTTGGTGCAACTTCTGGAAAGTGTAAGGAGGAACAGGCACCTACTGCTTTTTGTGATAGCTTGAACATGAAATGTTTCCGTATGCTCATGTGTTTGTTAACTTGCTACCCAGAAGGTGGCACTGTTCTGAGAGCTGAGGAACCAGTAGGGAATCTAGCTAGAGGAACTGGGCGCTAGAATCAGTCTGGACTTCCCTGATATTATTTGCATTGTGAGATTCAATGCACCTGTGTTTCGGACATAGCCGCTTAGTGCTGTACTGTCCTCTTGGTAAGTCATTCCTCTTTCTCAATATGAAGCAACCTTTTGATTTCTCACTATTTCAGTTTGAAGTCTGTTTTGTCAGCTATTAAACCAGGGACACCTGCTCCTTTCCTGGGCACATTTGCTCACAACACTTTCCCCATGATTTCATGCTAAGGTTATAGCTGTCTTCTGTAGTGAGGGGCGTTGTTTGGAGGTAGCAAATGGATGCTTCCTGTGTTTGATCCGATCTGCTAGTCTGCCTTTTGATTAGGAAGTTGAGACCATTGGTAGTCTTATTATTAAAATGTGTAGATTCCTTTCATTTTGATTATTTTGTGGTGCTCCTCCCTCCCTGCCCCTTCTCTTACTTAAACTTTATTCTGGAGTGGTTTATTCTTTGTGGCCTCATGTATGGATATTTCTCTTCAGTCCAAAGTGATCATTAAGTGTTTCTATAGTGCTTTTAGTAATTTCCTTGCCCTACTTTTTTTTTTTTTTTTTTTGGTTTTTTGGTTTTTTTTTCAAGACAGGGTTTCTCTGTATAGCCCTGGCTGTCCTAGAACTCACCCTGTAGACCAGGCTGGCCTCGAACTCAGAAATCCGCCTGCCTCTGCCTCCCAAGTGCTGGAATTAAAGGCGTGAGTCACCACCACCTGGCTTCCTTGCCCTACTTTTACCATGGAAAGTTTTTACCTCTCCTTCGACTCTATCAGATAGCTTGGCTGGGTATAATAGTCTGTGATGGCAATTTTGTTTTTCAGAGATATATCTTGAAATACCTCTGTCCAGCTCACCCTTGATTTTGAAGTCTTGAGTTAACAAATTTGCTACTATTTTGATGGGCCTGCTTTTATACGTGACTTGGTGGCTTTCTCTTGCTACTTTTAATGTGGATTCTTTGCTCTGTATATTTACTGTTTCAATTATAATTATAATATGAGATGGGACATGATCTTTTTTTTTTTTTTTTTCCGAGACAGGGTTTCTCTGTATAGCCCTGGCTGTCCTGGAGCTCACTTTGTACACCAGGCTGGCCTCGAACTCAGAAATCCACCTGCCTCTGCCTCCCAAGTGCTGGGATTAAAGGCGTGCGCCACCACTGCCCGGCCAGATGGGACATGATCTTATAACTGGATTTGCATCTCCTTTCTCAAATCTGGGACATTTTCTGTTATGATTTTACATTTTATTTATTTATTTATTATGTATATTGAATGTACCACATGTGTGCAGAAGCCCACGGAAATCAAAATAGGCCAGATTCCCTGGCACCAGAGTTATAGATGGTTGTGAGTTGCCAATGGGTGCTGGGAATTAAACTCTGGTCTTTGGTAAGAGCAATAAATATCCCTCCAACATCTGTAGTGAATCTCTTTTTAAAAAATGTTTCCTATGCTCTTGGAAATACATTGTTTTCCTCTACCCCTGTTATTATCAGTAGGCTTGGTCTTCTTATGGTGCTGCATGTAATTTGGAATTGTCACTCATACCTTCTTTTTGTTTATCATTGTTTTTGTTTGATCGTTTCAGTTCTGTAACCATGCTTAAAGGCTCCAGTGTTCTGTCAACTGGTCCCGTTGATGAGACTTCTGCAGAGATTTTTCTTTGACTTACCATGTTCTCTATGTCTAGTCTTTCAGGATGGTTTTTCCTCAATGTTTCCATCTCTTTGTTGAATTTCTCTTCTGTCTCACGGCACTTTTCTTATCTTATTCTGCTGTTTTTGTTCTCAGCCAGGAGCTTATGCTCTTTGATTTCCTTGAACACACTTATAATCTTGAGTTCACAGTCTGGGATTTCATCTAACCATTACTATACACCGTTACAATAGGAGAAGTGATTGTTTTTTGGAAGAGTTTTGTTGTTTTGTGTGTGTGTGTGTGTGTGTGTGTGTGTGTGTGTGTATTTTATGTTACTGGCTTGGGATTTGTGCATGTGGTGTTATTTCTTTGCTTGGTTTAATTTTTAATCAGTTCTATTTTCTCAGTTGAAGTATTTGCAATGTTCCTGTGGGGTCTGGATGTGGTAGAATTGAGTTCCTCAGTCCTGGAACTCAAGGGTCCAGGTGGAAGCTCTGGATTCTTTCTTGAGTAGAACATTACAGGGAGAGCCCCCACAGCTGCTTGGTATTACTACCATGCAAATATCATACCAGCCAATTAACATCAGTGGTCCTTTAACTTTAATAACTGCTCAAGGGTAACCAACCAAGGATGATGTGGTACCTACTTTGATAAGATTAGATGGAGAAGGAAATGAAGTGGGTGAGGGGAGATGTAAGTAAAAATACCGAGGTTGGTAAAGTAGCTACCTAAAGTACCAAGGGAAATTCTGCTAGGGTCCACAGATTTTAGTAATTGTTAAAGCAATTGGAAGTATAATTCAGAACTAAAAAAGGGGGAACCAGAGAGATGGCTCAGAGGTTAAGAACACTGGCTGCTCTTCCAGTTCCATGGGATCTGATACCCTCATACAGATATACAAACAGGCAAAATACTAATGCATACGAAATAAAAATAAATAAATCATTAAAACAAATTAAAAGTAAAAAGAAGCTTTAATACCTTTAATCCCAGCATTTAGGAGGCAGAGGCAGGCGGATCTCTGTGAGTTCCAGGCCAGCCTACCCTACATATAAAGTTCCAGGTCATCCAGGGCTACAAAGTGAGACCCTGTCTAGGGAACACAAAAATAAAAAGAAGAGCAGAAAAGATAAGAGCAAGAAGACAAGACGTAGGAATAAGGTGGGATGTGTCTGAGATGTGGCTGAAGTGTACACTAAAAATGCCTTAAAATAAGCCGGGTGGAGAAATAAAGACCAGTTCTGCTTTGGCTTCCTCTCTTCTAGCACACCACGGTCGATGACAAATGATGCTGGAAGCAGGAAATGACCAGAAAATGCCAGTTCCCACCGAGCATCTCCACAATGCCTTGGGGGGAGTGGGGTGGGGAGGGGATATCCCTTCTGCTCCAGGGTTTCTTGAATTACAGTCCTAACCAAGCAGGCCCAGATCTACTTATCTTAAACTGAGCATGCGCTGGAATGGACACTTCTGAAAGTGCTGCCTCCCATATGAATATTTATAAGCCTGCGGGCCAGTTCTTTACCCTTTCTTTGTGCTCGCACTCCTGCCAGCAGCTGATGAGAATCCTGCTGGTTTTATGTCCTGGCTGGGATTTTCAGCCTTGAACTACACAGCCACGGCTGGAATGCTGATGACAAGCATTGTTTTCTTCATTTTCTCCGTTGTATTCAGTGTAGTACCCCACTCCATAGGATGGTGCAGCTCACTTTCGGTGTGAGTCTTCAGCACTCAGCTAAACTTCTCTGGAAACATCCTCACAAACACACCCAGAGGCGTGATTCCATGCTGAATTTAACTTTTATTTGACAGTGAAGTGTGGAGAGCCGCTAGAGCCGCGCAAGAGGGCGCTCTCTTAAACAAGTCCTTATTTGGCTATGCTTGCTAGCTTGGCCCGCTTCTGCTTTCTGGTGGCCTATCTGCACTCGCTACGTGGCCCAATGAGATAGGCTCAGTATAGAACACTTAAGGGCCTAGGGTGTTGCCCCGGGGTCAGAAGATTATTCAAGGTTCCTAAATAAACTGCTTAAAGAAGAGCTCTCGGGTTGCGTTGCGTCGTTCTTGCTGGTCAAGTCAGTCGCGTCAGTGAAGATTAACTGTCACACTTACTACTGAATAGGAAAGTACATGTATTAGGATTTCTGTTGCTGCAATGAACATCATGACCAAAATTAACTTAGGGGAGAAAGAGTTAATTTTATGTTACAACTGTCAGGTCACACTGCATCTCTAAGAGAAGTGAGGGCAGGAGTCTGGAGACAGGAACTGAAGCAGAAGCCATGGAGGAATTCTGCTTCCTGGCTTGCTTCCCAGGCCTTGTTCTGCCTACTTCCTCATACACCTTAAGACCATCTGCCCAGGGTAGCACTGTCCCCCATGGGCTGGGCCCACTTCACATCAACCTAGATGGAGGCATTTTGCCAAATGACTAAGTTTGTCAAAGACTAACCAACACATCAAGTAAGAGAAGCAGGCCTAGTAAAAATAGGAACCCCTTTCCAACAACAACAACAAAAGATTCAGCAGTTGTATGATTCTGTGTGATACCCAAGCCAGGCTTCGTGAAGGTTCTCCATCAACTAAACATCCTGTCGCATGGCCTGGCTCTGAGGCCTCACCCTAAAGTAGATACTAACAGCACAAAGAGAGGTCCAGGTATTCCTTGGGAGATGACAGGAGAGCGGAAGCTGATGGAGGGTTAGTGCTCCATCAGGTGCCTTGTCTTAGAACGTCCCAGCAGAGGGCAGTCTGAACTCAGGCACCACTTTCCCCAGACACTGGTTAGCAAACAGAGCAGATGGGCACCTAGCCCCCTCATGGCCCACTGGAGTTTGGACTTGGTGCCCACTCCCTGGCAGAAGCAGCACTAGAGAAACAGGATGCACAAGGACACTGTGTTAAAAGGTTGTTCTGTGTTCTCCCCCAGCCTGGCACCCCGCCATGCTCCCTATCTATTATCCTGGGATCAAGGCTCATCCCTGTGCTGCCCCCTGCTCGCTGTTTCCACTCACTTTCTGTTTCTCTGAGGCAGAGACTCTTAAGAGTCTCGGTGGTGGAAGGTTGGTTGCAGTAAGTTGGCGTTTCAAATAGCTTCAAAGGGCAGGTGGGGAGCCTAATTCATGAAGCTGTCTTAGGGGAGATGGTGGCAGCTATGCTGAAGGAGGGAGATGAGCCTTGTGAAAAAAAACAGCTTGACTCTATTGTTTTTGTTTGTGTGTGTGTTTATTTGTTTGTTTAACAAGAAACTTGGCTAGGGTGGAGGAGGAAGTGGAGGAGGAGGAAGAAGAAGAGGGCGTGGTGATGGTAGCTTGAGGGATGGATCAGTGGTTAAGAGCGCTGGCTGCTTTCCCAGAGGACCCAGGTTTGATTTCCAAAATCCACATGGTGGCTTACAGCCATCTGTAGCACCAGTCTCTGGGTATCTGATACCCTCTTCTGGCCCTCTGGGGTACTAGGCACACATCAGGTACATAGACATACCTATAGGCAAAACACCTACAAAATTAGTGGGGGCTGGAGAGATGGCTCAGTGGTTAAGAGCACTGACTGCTCTTCCAGAGGTCCTGAGTTCAAATCCCAGAAACCACATGGTGGCTCACAACCATCTGCAATGAGATTGGGTGCCCCTCTTCTTGTGTGTCTGAAGACATCTCCAGCGTACTCACATAAAGTGAGTCATGCTACCCTGAGGTAAAGGGGGGCTATAAGCTATAAGCTGGGCATGGTTGAACTTCTAGATCTGTTAGGCTGGTGACCGCTGATTAATCTGAGATTGCCTCATTTCCTTCCTTAGCCAAAGAAGTCTTGTTTGGAGAAAGCAGCCTCCCCTAGGACACAGGGCACTCCTTTTCCTCAGTGAGTCACAGCCTCTGAACCCATTCCGGATGGCCTGACTCCAAGGCAAGAGTCCTCCCACTCCTGCTTTTTCCAGCGAACACCTCTGTTGGAGGCACTCCACTCCTTTGGTCATCTCTCTATAACTTTAACTTACTTAGCCTTGAAATGGGATCTTAAGGATCCAGACGATTGCCAATCTTCAATTCTTAAAGCTCTTTTTATTTAAAAAAGGTATAGGCATTGCCTTAGTTGGGGTTCCTGTTGACGTGATGAAACACCATGAATGAAAGCAACTTGGGAAGCAAGGGTTTATTTCATTCTTAGTTCCCTATCACAGCTCATATCAAAAGTAGTAAAGGGAGGAGCTCATGCAGGACAGGAACTTGGAGTCAAGAGCTGATGCATAAAAGGGTGCTGCTTACGGGCTTGCTCATCATGGCTTGCTCAGCCAGCTTTCTTATGTAACACAGGACCCCCTCTCCCTCCACCACACACAGTGGGCTGGGACCTCCCACATCAATCACTAGTTAAGAAAATTCCCCACAGTTTTGCCTACAGCC
This sequence comes from Mastomys coucha, assembly GCF_008632895.1. Lineage (NCBI taxonomy): Eukaryota > Metazoa > Chordata > Mammalia > Rodentia > Muridae > Mastomys > Mastomys coucha. The sequence goes on from NW_022196897.1 coordinate 114,743,729, forward strand.
CAATTTTATGGAGGCATTTTCTTTATTGAGGTTCCTTCCTTTCGGTTGGCTTTAGCTTTGTGTCAAGTTGACATGAAACTACCTGGCACAGGTACAAAGCGTGGTTTTCCTGCAACGTGTGTAGGTCTCGTGGATGCTGCATGTGCTCGCAGAGGTCTTACAAGTGGTTTATAGGAAGCCAGTGTACACTGGCATCGTGTCCTCCTCCAGGAGGATGAGCAAGCGAGAAGCTTGGTTGTGGATGTTTCCTGTGTCCAGCTTCCTGAGTTGCCGGGTCTTAGGCTGTGACTACATAACCCATCACAGGGATACACAGTTAAGTCTTGGGCCTGGATTTGAAATAGAGCTAGCCCTGGGAAGAATGTTATTTCCTGGTCACTATGACTAACTCCAGTGAGGATTAACACAAAACAAATCCCTTTGTCATGGGCTGTTGCTTGTTCAGATCCTCCCAGCCAGCAGACACAGGAGGAGGAGGGAAGGAGGAGGAGGAGGTGGTGGTGGTGGTGGTGGTGGTAGTGGTGGTGGTGAGGCAGTCATGAAAAACTAGTCTTGAAAGAAATTACTTCAAGAATACCCCCTAGAGGAAGAAGTAAGAACATGTACCTATTTGTTCAAGGAAAAAGGAACAAAAATAGAAATTAAAAAAAAAAAAAGCAGAGACTAATGAGCTTAGCTACCTGCTTTAGGGCGTGGCAGAGACAAGATGGGAAGGATAAAGTGGATGAAGTGGGAATAGGACTTCTCTAGACAGAGCCTTTTGTTCTGATATGACATTTAGGAGCCATTGCAAAATTAAAACTGAAACAAAGTAAAATTTGGAAGGAAATGGAGAACCCTAAAATCAAATAAAAAACAGAAATAAAAAAATTAAAAAATAATGACCTTTGGCAGGTCACTTTTAGTTAAAGCAATCAAATTTTTATTATGCCTGAAGCAATTAATTAAACAATTCATTTAATCTCTGTGATTTCCTTAAGTGATTGGCGTCATGGCTACTTTGACAAGGCCTGGGATGGATCACAGTGATTTAAAAGTGCTCTAGGCCTCCGTGGGAGAGGATGTGCCTAATCTGGCAGAGACTTGATGCTCCAGGGTGAGGGGATACCCTGGCGGGTGTGGGGTGGGGTGGGGGAACCCTCTCAGAAAAGAAGGATATGGGGGAGGGCCTCTGTGGGGGGAACCAGGAGGGAACAGCATTTGAGATGTAAATAAATGAATTAAAAAAAAAATAACAAAAAATAAAAAAACACAGATCCCTAACTATTGAAGCCAGGTTTTTCCATCAGGTTGATGTTAGAACTCAGCTCTAAGATCCTCAGCTCTGGGGCAGGCACAGAGAGAGTTAAGTGTCCCCGGGTTCCAGGAATCTAGAAGCTCAGCGAGAAACATCACAAGGTCGCATAAGGAGAAGAATGATTCCTTTTATTACCCATAAACATTTAAGTGCCATTAGGAGATTTTATGCATTTTGGGTGTTCTTTGGGGATTGGCTTCCTAGAAGATAAGAACATTGAGCTAATCCCTGTTGGTTGGATTCAGACAGGTACAGAGGAAAAGATGAGGGGGAAATAAACAGCAGAACTCACTGAGAGCAGAGGGCGCTTGGCAGGGCGTGAGAAGTAGATAGTCCATGCGATGGAGGAGTTCATATATAACTTTCTGGTGACCTCTTAGTCCCACAGGAGGAAGTTGTCCACATGGGCTGGGGTAAATCTCAGCCCTTCGGTAGCTACATGTTGGTAATGGGTGTTTTTGCCCCTTCCCAGTGACTGGTTCAGCAATTACTGAGGACAAGGCAGACAGATGTGACATTCTGTACGTACAGTTGAAAACGTATTTTTTTATTGAATATTTTCTTTTTTGTTTTTGTTGTTGTTGTTGTTGTGTTTTGTTTTGTTTTTTTGAGACAGGGTTTCTCTATGTAGCCCTGACTGTCCTGGAAGTCACTCTGTAGACCAGGCTGGCCTCGAACTCAGAAATCTACTTGTCTCTGCCTCCCAAGTGCTGAGATTAAAGGTGTGCGCCACCACTGCCCGGCTGGATATTTTCTTTATTAACATTTCAAATGTTATTCCCTTTCCCGGTCCCTCACCTACCCGGAAACCCCCTATCCCATCCTCCCTCTCCCTGCTTCTACGAGGGTTCCTCCACCCACCCACCCACTCCCACCTCCCCGCCCTCAATTCCTCTACACTGGGGTATCTATCAAGCCTTCATAGGACCAAGAACCTCTCCTCCCATTGACGAATGACAAGGTCATCCTCTGCAACACATGCAGCTGGAGCTATGTGTACTCCCTTGATGGCTTAGTCCCTAGGAGCTCTGGGGAGTCTGGTTGGTTGATTTTGCATACGGGAGAAGGAATGTGCTCTCTCTTTTTGTTGTTTGCACCCTCCCCCACCCACACCGTAAGCGTCAGTGCAGATGTGCAGAAGTAGGAGTTGGGCCATTCCCTGTTTGCAAAGCAGGAAATGGAGTTCTCCATCCTGCTGTGTTTTTCTATAGCCAACCTGTCCGCAACCCCCAGGAGTGTCAGGGGAAGGGCCTGGAGAAAACACTTCACCTTCGAGTTCCCTCCAGCTGTGTGGGGCTTGGCTGTGAGAATGTTGGTTTCTCTGAAAGACACAGACTTATTATAAGGATGTGTTTCCATTTTAATCACAGGTGTGGGATATGCGGCTGCTTCAGATGGTCCTCAGTAGCTGACTATGATTTGCCTCCTGCTTTAAGCAGGGGCATGGTTTTGCCGGCGTCAGATAGTTTCTGCGACTGTGGACATTTGGAATTCTGGCGACTTTTCAGAGCATGTATAAATGCTAGCGCCCCAATAGAAGGGGCTGAGTGGTCAGTTGTTGGCTGAACGTTGTTGGTTGCTGGTTGGTTGCTATTTGTTAAGTAGTTGTGCACAAAAAAGAAACAAGAAGAAACGAGATATTCTGACTGTGAAGATCAAACTTGCCCTAAAAAATTCAACGCCCCTAATCAGCAAGAAGTATTCTAACAATATCATCGCCCCCTTGCCCCTCCATCCTTTTCTCTCTCCTATGTAATATTAAGGGGTTGAAAGGGTGGAAGAAAAAGGGTGAAGGTTAAAAGAAAAAAGAATCCACAAAGTAGCCAAAAGGACTGGCTACAGATCTGAGCAGGGAAACCTGGAGAACCTGAGAAGAGAAAACACTTGTGTGAGGGAAAGTGCAAGCTGAGTGTGGTAACCTGACGGCAACACTGGCTCCAGCCAGACAGTAACATAAGAAGAAAATCTAAATATAGATCATTCCTATCGGACCACGGACTCATTGTATCATACATTTTAATCAGAATCATTAATGAGATAAGTCTAAAAAATCCTTGAGGTAGAAACAAAGGCAACACCTGGCCTTCAAGTGGCTGTCCTCCATGTTCCACCCCTTCCTTTAAAAATATTATATATAATATTACATTATATTGCATTATACATTATACATATATTATACATATATACATTAAATATATAATATATAAATATTCAATAATTACATGTATCTCCACATCTCCAGGAGGATAAGCCAATATCTCCTGCTTTTGTTCTTCTCATTCCTGTCTGTTCCCAACACTCTGGGTCCTTTCCCAGCGTTCATGCCAAAGTCTTGGTAGCAGCTCCAGCCATGGGGCTTGGGGCTGTAGCTTGGTATCCATGCTTCATCAGAAACATACTTTTCTCCTTCCTTCCCCAGCCAGTGTCAGAACCAGCCACCAGGGCCCACATGGGGAGGTGGTTTCTCCCACAACACCCCTCAGACTGTGGTTTTTACATCCTGGGCTGGTGGTGTTTATCCTCACCCCATCCAGAGCTTTCCAGATGTGGTAGCCAACTTTTGTTTTTCTCTTTCTCCTGGAGCAAGACACAGCTCTGATAATATTTGTATAATATTTGAGGAATGGATATTTTCCTTTAAACCAATATTTTAAAAACTTTTTTAACCTCTACCCACACTAAGGAATACATTTTGTATTATCAACAGTTTGTACACACATACACACACACACCTTAACACAATTTTCAAGAAAGAGTACTCACAATGTTGAACGTGCTCTGGTGTTTTCCTTCATTTCATTTTTTTTTTTTTAAACAAGGCTTCCTGTGTGAGTTTGGAGATGCAGCTTGGTGGCAAACCATTTGCCCAGCAAACATGGGACTCTAGCACCAACACCAGAGAGCACTTGTTGGGACCTTAAGGTAGAAAGCTCTGCCCTGAAGCGTGGGGATGTTCGGGCCACTGATAAACTGAGAGGGCTTCACATCCAAACCTGATCAGATTAGGATTAAGCTATAATCAAATGAGGGCTCTGGCCAGTCCTGCTTTGCAGGCTGTGACTTTGACCTTGTTGCAAGGAAGGAGCCTCTCCAGGGTTAACTGACAGTGGCTATGGCCTGCCTCATGTCTGGTTAAGAACTAGAACCTGTGGCAGAGGCAGGTGGATTTGTGAGTTTGAGGCCAGCCTGGTCTACAGAGTGAGTTCCAGGACAGCCAGGGCTACACAGAGAAACCCTGTCTGGAAAATCAATTAAAAAAAAAAACCAAAACAAAACAAACAAACTAGGACCTGCTACTGCTTTTTGTATTTTTCCTCTTTGGTTCCTTGTATTTTTTTTCCTTTGCAATTGTACTCACAGGGTCTGCAGATCCCTATTTTTCTAGGGAGATCTAGAGGGATCCAGTGGGCCAGGGCTGGGCAAAGCAGGCTACTCTGTCTCAGGACTGCAGAAGCTGACCTTGGTCAGGGAGTAAAGAGTTAACAGTGAGTTCACAGAACTCAGGTATGCCTACAATACTGTGTCTAGACTTACTAATCTAAGAAATTAAGAAAACAAATCTGGACTTTAGAGATGGGGAAGGGGGGAGGTGGGG
>NW_022196897.1:114748630-114756808 GCF_008632895.1 Mastomys coucha
TATTAGGTGGCTCTTAGGCCCCGAGAGACAGGAGGCGACTAGAAGGGAATAATGGCAGGTGATAAGCAGCCCCTTTGGGTTGCCCCTTCTCCTGCCTAGCATAGCCTCACCTTGAGAGAGAGGTGAGAGGAATGCATGGGTGGGGGAGGATGTTCCTGTCTTCCATCCCAATATAGCAACATTCCAGCTATAAAACCTTTTAGTCAGTCAAAAATAACTTCATAAAACATAATTGATATATAAATCATGAAATTACATTGCAAAGTGTTATCATGATTCTGTCTGTGTGCTGATAACACTCACCACACATCTTTTACAGAGAAAGAAGTAGCAGACATGGGGGCGGGAGGGGGAGAGAGGCTACGTTCTAGCCATTCGATAGGGGGCACTCCACCTCCATGAGGAAAGCTGATAAGAACGCTCCAACTAAGATATGTCCGAGGCTAACTTACCAGGGTCTTGGTTCTTTCAACCTTATCAGATACTTTCTAGGATAGCAGTCTTCAGTCTGCCAAAGGGGTGGAGAGGTAACTCGGCACTGACTGCTCTTACAGCGGACCTGAATTCAGTTCCCAGCACTGACTTGGTAGCTAACAGCTCTCTGTAACTCCAGTTCCAGGGGAATCTGACACCCTCTTCTGGCCTCCTCAGACACAGCACACATATGGTACACAGACACACATGCAGGCAAACCCATACATTTTTAAAAACGATCTCAAGGGTGGGGGAGGGATTTAAAATTTTTTTTTTTGAGTCAGGGTCTTATGTAATCCAGGATGGTCTTGAACTATGAAGCCTAGGATAACCTTGAATTTCTTTCTGTTCTTCCTGTGTGCACCTCCCAAGTGCTAGGATTACAGGTCCATACCACTAAGCCCAGTTTATTTGATGCTAGAAATCAAACTTGAGGCTCTGAACAAGCTAAGCAAGCACTCTACCAAGCGAACTACATCCTCAGCCCCAGGAATTTCATCTTCATACTGAATCTGAGGGGCTAGGTGAGACTGTTGTCAGTCAGAGTATTTGCCTATCCCACTGGCATGAAGAAAAGGGTTCAGTAACAGGACACATATGCACACACATGCACACACATGCACACACATTCGCGCATGCGCACACAGCAACTCTGTAAAGTAAAACAAAAACAAAAGCATAACTATTTAGCTAGTGCTGCTTTATTTTATTTATTATTTTTTTTGATATAGAGTAGTTATAACCCATCTGCTGTAGATTGTGCTCCTCAGAATTCGTGTTTTGAGCCTGACTCTGAATGTGGTAGCATCAGGAGGCAGGCCTTTGAGTGATGATCAGGTAATAGGTCGGAAGCCTTCATGGGTCAGTGCTCTCATAAGAAACTCCCAGAGAGCTCCCTCAGTCTCCTGCCATGAGAACAAGAAAGAGGATGGATTTCTGTAGGTCAAACGGTGGGCCTTCACCAGACGTAATCTCTGAACGTTCTGATCTGGAGCTCCCCAGCTTCCTGTCGGCGATACATTTCTGTTGCTTAGAGTCTACGGTTCTATGGCGTACGGTCTTAGAAGCCTGCAGAGATTAAGACACTAGTGTGCTCACTGTTTGCCAAATACAGGAAGTGAGGATGGCCCATGTGCCTGTGTGCATAGGGCTTTCACTCCAGCGAGAGAGACTGGGATGACCTTGACTTGTGGAATAAACAGGTCCTGAGCAGAGACAGAGCTCTCTGGCCCAGGATTCTTCCGGCTGAGGAGGAGAAACCTGTTGTCTTCTGAATTCACTTGGCTTCATTGTTGCTCAAGATCGGTACAGGAAGGAACCAGAGGGTGGGCTGCGAAGCAGATAAGACTTCCAAGGGAGTTTTTATTTTCTTCTAATTTTATGAATGGTGGTATTTGGTAAATAATTATGGGAAAACCCCCAAGATGAAAAAAAAAAAAAAAGAACTCTAAGCTTGCCTTTTGTAGCTGCTTCAGTGCGCAGAAGGGAGTGGTGGTAAGGACAAGCCAGGCTGGGTACAGTCGATTTTTCCCCTTGTGAAGCAATGGAAATAAAGCTGGCCTGGATGGAAGGGCGCAGTCGTGGAAAGCCCTGGCTAGACAAAGCCTTCTGGACTGTGTCCCGTGGGCAGTGGTAGAAAATAATGACTTAACTGTGTGGGCTGGTTCCAGCGGAGGGTAGAAGCTGGGACGTAGCTGAAGATATCATTAGATGGGCAGCTAGACTCAAGGAGCACACAGTGCAGGAAGGGCTGGAGAAACCAGAGTCTAGCCTAGGTGCTTGGTTCCCATGGGTTCTTGTCTCCCCACATCTCTCCATCTGCTTTCTCCTCCTGCTGGGCTCCTCATCCACCCCCACAGCCCACATCAGCCCCTCATCCCTCTACCACTTAAGTCAGTGTGTTGATGGCACTTAGCAAATGCTTAGGATGATCAAGATGTTGCCAGCAGCAGGAGCTCCTTGGCAAGCTCTGGCTGGCCGCCTTTGAGTGGGTCATGAGCAGAGGAGAGGCAGGCCCACTCTTTAGTGAGAAAGGCAGCTCAGGAGTTGAGCTCACAGGAAGCCAGAGCCCTTGGCAGCGCCTGACCTCAGGTGCGGGGCCGCTGCTTGGGTGAGAAGAGAAGCTGACACCTCTGGGCTCCCTGAGGGCTGCTGCTTCCTCTGCTCCTCAGGCTGAGGAAAACAGGCCATCCCCCATTCTGCTAGACACTAATGACTGACCAGTGCCTCTGGGGACCCAGCTCTAGAGAAGTATTTATGGAATTGGCTGCAGGCACCTCAGTAAGGAAGTGAAAATGGTGATTCAGTCTGGTTGAGCTGGCTTGGCTCTGGCCACCCTGGGGCCTTCTGCCTTCTAATATATACCTTCCTTGGTACCTCATACCTTACTCTTCCTGACTTGTCCTGAGCTTTTGAATCTGCCAATCCCTCGATGCCCGTGCTCTGGCTACTGGGCACAAAGGTGTCCACCTCAGTGTTTTGCTGGGACAGCTCTCTAAGTGCATGGGAGAAGAGAGCTGACCAACCAGACCCAAGGCTTGGCTAGTAGACACCTATGTTTTAGAGTAAAATGTACATAAAAGGGACAGACATAAGGGGAGGAGGTCTTCATCACTAGGCCACATGCCACACAGTGAACTGATGACGATAATGTAATGGCATACGAGATGGCTGTAAGCCTTCTAGTCACCTAGCATCCAAATAATCCAAGAACGAAGTAGGAGTGAGCACAGAAAGAGGCAGTAACCTGGGTGAAACCTCAGGATGTAGACTGCCCAGATGTGGAGTTCAGAGACTCAAAGAGCAGTAAGCTTGAAGCCTCAGAGTGCCTGCCTGGGAGGGATGCCCATCTGCTTATTCTCTCAGGGTGTGGCTCCTGAGAGGGCTGCTATACAGTGGGACTTCTGGCTACTTTGTGGGTCCTTTTTTCTCTCACTCTTCTTCTCCCCTATTCTTCCACTCCATCAACCCCCTAACACTAGGTAGGAGAGGGAAAGAGGATAGAGGGGGCGAGGGGATGACGTTATCATTAGACTGCCTCCTGCTGAAAAGAGGCTTCCAGTTCCTTGGGGCAAGTTTGATCTTCGCCCTCAGAATATCTAATTTATTCTTGTTGTTGTTCTTCCTTGTGCACGACTACTTAACAAACCATTACCAACTACCAACCAGCCAATCAGCCCCTTCTCATGGGGCTCTGGCATTTATATATCCTTTGAAAAGTCCCCAAAATTCCAAATGTCACACATTTGCAGAACTATGTGCAGTTGCAAAAACACATCTTTGCTAGAACATGAGGCAAATTATAGTCAGCCACTGTGGACAATCTGAAGCAGCCCCATGTCCCCACACCTGGGATTAAAATGAAAACACATTCTTGTAATATTTGTGTTTTCTTAAAGAAACCAAAATTCTCACTACACTGCTGCTTGGAGTCATTGAGACTTTTGGGGTGACTATGCTACAGTTGTTGGAAGAGCTACATAGCTTGTGTTCAAATTGGTGGGGAAGGAGGCATAGGTTTAGTGGAAACGGGCCTGATGATTTCAGTGCACACAGATTAGGTGAGCTTCTACAAGGAGACTGAGGAGAGAGATGATGAGGGCTGGCAAAGGAGGCTGAGAGCACACAGAAACCATCGGAGACTGTGTTAAAACGGAGCCTCACTCGAGCTGGAGAGATAGTTCCGTGGGTAAAATGCTTGTCTTACAAATGTGAGAACCTGAGTTCAATCCCCAGCACCCAGTGGGGGAGTTGAGGGGTGCATGATGGTGTGTACATCCAATCCCAGTGCTGGGAAAGCAGAGATATGATCAGCATCCCTGGGGCTCAGCTGGCTAGCCTGCTTCAGTGAATCAGTGAGCTTCAGGCCTGAGTGTGTGTGTGTGTGCATGTACTGGGAACTCTGTACCTAGGAGGCCTTGCAAAAAGGCTGGAGTGTTTGGATATAGAAGATGGCATGGAGATAGAGAGGCAGGAAGTCAGTGGAGAGGAAGGAAGCCCAGTGGGTAGGGACTACTATCAGGGAACCTGTGGTACAAAGGAGTTGCTGTCAGAGCACAGGCCACTAGGAGATGTTTAGAGGTGACATAGATGGCAGTGAGAGTAGTCCTGGTCTTTTTCTGGGAACAAAGAAGACAATAAAGGTGAGAGGAGCTAAGAGACACCTCCACCCCACCCCCATTCCCTGGTGTAGCTGGAGATGCTAATCTTGGAATTCACAACAATCTGCAGCTCCCTCATTCCCTCAGCCCGTGTCAAATCTGCTAGCCCCGGGTCCCTTAGGCTCTGGTCTTCATTCCTGCAGGCAGAGGAAGACTTCAGACAGCAGGATGGACCAAAAGCACTGAGGGTGTTCTTAGCTCAAGCATGGGACCGTGAGCACCAGACACTGCCCCTTTCTTTCTCCTTCTACATGTATCTCCCTTTGCCCCCCATCCCAGGTAGAACTGCTGCCCAGTGAATTGTTTGAATGGCCAGGGGTTAGACGCCCAAGGGTGGCAGGAAGTGAAAGTGGGTAACCACCAGGAGGCGAGGGCGAAAGCTGGCTTCATCCTGAGCTATTCATTGGTAGCAAGATTCTTGAGCCAGCCGGAGTCGGTAACTACAGACTCACAGTTGTTGGCAGCAAAACCTTGTCTCTTCAGAGTTTGGTTACCCACGCTGACCCCATAACAACCGCCATGCCCATGGCAAGCTCTGTGGAGGTGGGGATGTCAACAAGCAAGTAGGGGAAGGCGAGGATGACCTCACTGGATAAGCAAACATACATCCCACATGGCTGGGGGAAAGAGGTCCTCCTCAGCTGGCCTGTGGGAGGGTGTTTGGGAGAAGACAGGCTGGGAAGAGGGCGGAGGGAGGAAGAAAGAAAGCAACCTTGGTCTACAGAAGCAGGGTCTACAGAAGCAGGGGTAGTGAAAAGAAAGGAGAGACAGGCTTGTCCAGAAAGGACAGGTCTAGGCTGGAAGGGGAAGGCAGAGGGAAAGCTGCTCGGATGAGGATAATAATCAAAAGATTTCAATAAAACTGAGAGTTATCGAGAGCCTGGCATTGGAAAGGGAGATGTGGGTGGCCACATGTGATCTGAGAGAGACCTGAAAACAGCCTTGACCTAGGTGTTTTATTGCCTGTGTTGGGTGGGTGTCTAAGTCGGCACACTATTATATAATGAAAACATTCACATAGCATATGACCCACCTAATATAGTTGCACAAGGACTGACAGACAGGCACAGATAGACAGACACACACACACATTCACACACACACACACACACACACACAAACACCCACACACACACACACTTTGTAGTAGACTATTATTATGCAGATAATCCAAGAAAATAATCGGGAAGACTGCAAACGAATCTAAGATAGTGAAAACAGAACAAAGAACCAGTTACATAATTCCATGTATGATTTCATTTGGTTAAAAAAAGAAAAACTATACATTATAGAAAATATAAATATCAGCGTGTGAGTGTGTGAATGTGTGTATAAAGGTATGTTCCTGGTGAGTGTGTCTGTGTGTTTGTGTGGAGTGTGTGTGTGTGTGCGTGAGACAGAGAGAGAGAGAGAGAGAGAGAGAGAGAGAGAGAGAGAGAGAGAGAGAGAGAATGAGAGAATATGTGTGTGTGTGTGTGTGTGTGTGTGTATGGACACTTTAGAACATTGGACTCACCATCAGGATCTGTAAGACCAGAATCCTGGCTCTTACTCTCCTCTCACTTGGAGAGTAGAAAGTTCAGATTCCTAGAAAGTGCCCTGTTAAGTTGGTAACCTTCTCTGTGGGGTGTTTTGAGACTGTATTTTTTTTAATACAAAATATGGAGTTTTTCTTGCTGTGAGTAATTTTACTCATTGTCTGATAGGCTTTGTCCTTTGCCTTTTCTATTGGGAATTGAATCTAGGGCTTTGTGCATGCTAGGTAAGTGCTCTACCATTGAGCCATTTCCCCTTCCCTCTCTCTTCGTTAAAAGTAAGCAATGTCTGTATATGAAGAGGTCAGTAGGGTATCAGATCTCCTGAAGTTAGAGTTACAGGTAGTTGTGAGCTGCCTGGTATGGGTGCTGGGAATTTAACTCAGGTCCTCTTTAAGAACAATATATGCTCTGACCTCTGAAATATCTCTCCAATTCCCTCAACCCCCTTTTTAAATTAAGACAAGATCTCATTATGCTACCCTGACTGCTCTTGAATGAGCAATCTTCTACCCTCAGCCTCTCAGTATCTAGTTATTGCTCTGAGAACTAAATAGTCAAAACATAAGTCTGAGAGATATATATTTCCTATGGGGACAATGGAATGCAGTAATCATAGTGAAGGCCATCTTAGAAAATGATATATTCTCATACTTTCCCTCCAGTTCTGTAGGTGGGTACTTTGGAACACTGGACTCACCATCAGAGTCTATAGGACCAGAATCCTGGGTCTCACTCTCCTGTTTACTAGGTATGTGACTGTGGGCCCTGGGAGCATCATTCTTCTATAAGATAGGGTGCTACTAACACTTTCTGTGCATACATTAAACATTAAACATAAACATACACAAAAGTTGTGAAGATGAAATGAAACAAAGCTTTTGAAGGTATCTAGAACCCAGAGGGTAAATTCTGAAAGTATATTTAAGGCTCTTGAAAATTATTGTTTTGAAAAGGCAAAGGAGCTAGGTGTGGTGGTACACACTTTAAATCCCAGCACTCAGAAAGGTGGAGACAGATGGATCTCTGTGAGTTTGAGGTCAGCCTGATCTACAAATCCAGTTCTAGGACAGCCAGGGATGTTACACAGAGAAAAGCTCTCTCAAAAAATCAAGAAGAAGATGAAGAAGAGGAGGAGGGGAAGGGGAGAGGGGGAGGATGAAGAAAAAGGAATTGTATAAGGTGACATTTAAGAAGCTTAGTTCTTTCAGTGGTAGAAGAGAAAATCCAGAAATGTGAGCATCTATCTCCATACATACATACACACATATATGTACATACATTATATATGAATGTATGTATTTTAAGACATTGTGTTATGGTGAAGAGTCCTTTTTTATCCCATTTTGTCTCCACTCAGAAACTAGGCCATACACCATTTGCTACCCATCCTAGGTGTAAGGTACTTTTTCTTCTGCAGTTGATCTGCTTGTCTGGGTTGCTCTAAGGGGAGAAGCTGCAGTCTCCAGTTTGGTTTAGCACCTCATAGTAAAACAGCCAGAGGCTAGGTAAAGGAGCCTTTGTTTTATCTATTATGCAGCTCTAAGTTGAAGTTTTGGGAAAAACAGGGAGGGAGTTCTTTGTTCTCAGCACATGTATGACTTTCAGATTGTGTGATCACATGGTAAAAAGTTCACTAGGAGTTTGCACATAAATTGAGGCCATAATTTGAATAAGAGGTTTCTAACAGACAATGTCTACATGCATATCCACTAGGAGTAATTATCTGGCTAAACATTCATCATTTGTTACTAGCTTACAGGTTCATGGAGAGTTAAAAACCATAACTAAGTTGTCCTTGAAGTTTTGTATAGATAAACCCAGTCAATATTTTATCTCCTGTCCTTGCACCTGTGGTGTATATCTCAAGCTCCCTCTTTATGAACTTTTTGTTAATGGTTTTTATAATCCTTTGGAATGTGCTCTAGGTTTTAGAAGTCTGTTTGTTATCTCAGAAGCAATTAAGCACTTCTGCTCTCTTTCTTTTCTTTTCTTTTCTCTTTTTTCCT
>NW_022196897.1:114756818-114761431 GCF_008632895.1 Mastomys coucha
AAACTCAGAAATCTGCCTGCCTCTGCCTCTTAAGTACTGTGATTAAAGGTGTGCACCACCACCACTCGGCTAGCAGTTCTGTTTTAAAAGGGGGCTCTTTGTCTTGGTCACCATTCTGAAGCAGTAGTGACTCTAGCATGATGGTTGTTTCTGCAGAATAAACACTCTTTGTTCTTGCTATTATTTGAGTCTGGGGTCTTCCTTAGTGATTATCGAATGCTAACAATGGTTATTTTATTTTATTTTAAATGAGCTTAATTATGGCTTTATTGACACCTCAACACTTGTTTATTTCTCATGCTATTATTCCCATAGCTTTCAAAATGGCTACCCTTCCTGAAGACCCACCTTGAGGGTAATCCAGTAATCTAGGTTTGATTCTGACAATAGCTGCAGCTTTCCAGAACTTTTGTCCAATAAGAGCTTTGCTGATTCATTCTATTTAAATGAACTTCCTGAAGATCACACCTTCTGGGATTCAAATGCAAACATGCAAACATTTTCTAAGCCAAAACCTAGGCAGCTCTCTTCAAGGGAGGGTCTTATTATACAAACTATCTTAACTTAAAATTTGTAGTCTTCCCACCTCAGCCTTTTAAGTGCTAGAGCTACACGGATATACTGCCAAACATGACTCAAATGAGTATCTTTTTGAATTAATAGTTAAATTCCTAGCCCATCACTGGGTGCAGAATGAGTCTGAAGTCAGTCTGAGATTCATGAGACTTTGTCTCAAAAACTAAAATCTGGGGACACTCAAATCCTATCAGTATGCAAATGATGCTTCCCAGATGGCAGATACAGTGGTAAAAATTTTACTTGTGGCTTTGTAGCAGTGCTATTATCTCCACTTTACTACAGGGAGGAAGGCCCAGGAGGTGAAGCAACTTGCCCAAAGTCACGGCAGACAAATAAGTGGCAAAGCTTCTAATTTCAGATAGTCTAACCTCGAAACCTATGTAGGAGTACAATAGCAGGGACTCAGGAAAATTAGACTTAATATAGAAAAACGTGGTGGCTTTCAGCCTCTGACTGGAAAAGAATCTGTAAACATATTGTTTCTATACTTATCAGTTAACAAGAACCATTATTCTTGTAGTTGCTTCCCAGGAGAATCCCACGGGGAGCTTGTTGAGTGTTCTAGGGGCTAGGGCTCCTGCACAGTGAATGGCCGAATGCACTCTTAGCATGCACAAGGCCATTGGACTGATCCTCAATGCTCCCCCTCCACAAATGCAGTCTGGTTCTAGAGGAGGACTGGGGTGGGGACTTGGCAAGTTCCCTTGCTGCACATCTATGGCCATACTTTGAGGATCAAGTCTATAGGCAGAGAAGACCTTTAGCCTCCATCACTGGAAATAAATTTCTTCAATGAAAATAAAAAAGTAAAGTTTTGCTCATAACCTGAGTTTCACCCAACAGCTGAAATCAAATCTCATTCTCTGTCTCTCTCCCTTTCTCTCTTTTTTCTAACTCCTTTCCTCTCCTTCCTTTAACTCTTCCCTCTGTTAGGGATATAACTAACCCAGGGCTTTCTATCTACCATGTTAGGTAAGTGCCCTATGATGGTGCAACATCCCTTGCCCTTGGGTTTTTCGTTTGTTTGTTTCATTTTGTTTTTTGGTACATGGTATTGTTACGTAGTTCAGCACGGCATTGAACTAGCTTTGGATCGAGATGACCTTGATCTCATGATCCTCCTGCTGTTATTTCCTGAGTAATGGAATTACATGTGTATACCCAGCCTGAAGCAGCTCTTGGGCCCCAAACACTTAACATTATAAACTAGTAAAGCTGGGGACTAGAAAGATGGCTCAGAGCACTGGCTGCTCTTTCTGAGGTTCTGAGTTCAATTCCTAGCAGCCACATGATGGCTCATAACCATATGTAACAAGATCTGGTCCCCTTTTCTGGCCTGCAGGCAGAATGCTGTATATATAATGATAAAATTCCCCTCACCTAACCCTAAGACTGGCATTATTTTTCAACCCATTGGGCTGGTTTTAGAGAGCCCTCTTTAGGTGAAAGGATCAAAGGAATGAGTGGTCCTGATTTGACTGGAGGGAATATTAATAAAAGGGGTGCCCTGCAGTGGTCCAGTGGCCTAGGGGACAAGTGGCCTGGCATAGTCTCTCATGTCCTGGAAATGTTTGCTGAGTGAATGATATATCAGGGTCAATGATAAATCCTTGTGTACAAGTAGGGGAGGCATGTGGTCCAGGTCTAGAAGTGGCAAGCCTGGCAGGGGCAGAGTGTGAATAGTGTAGGAGGTTGACTTTACCTGCTCTGCTGTTGTGTTCATGGTCGGTGTTTAAAGTACAAGGAAGGAGTTTGTGTTGGTCAACCTTGTGGATGGAGATCTGCAGCAGGCTATTTGGTGAATGATTAAAGAGCTAGGGGAAGCCATGCTGAGCCCAAAGCTGCCTCTCTCCTCATGAATATGACTGTGTGGATGATTCATATCTTGCCACCCCCTCATTTTTTCAGGCTAAAACCATATGTCCTGGGGCGTGGGGACAATGAGCAGACTCCATTACATGGGTTCCAGCAATCCTCTCACCTCAGTTGAAGAGCTGAGAAAACAGAGCATTGGAGAAATAGGGAGTCTCAGTATGAGTCTCCTCGAGCGAGACCTCTGACGTCTGAAGCCCTTCTGAAGAAGTGATCTGAGAATGCCGTGTGGTCCTGAGGTTAGCTCAAAGGAGAGCCAGAACATTTGGATCATTTCAGGATGTCAAAGAGCTGTGCTCCTTTCCTACTGTCTGGATCCTTGGCCACATCACACCCATGTTTGTGAAGACAAGCCAGAAGGGGGGCAACCACATGATGAGTCGTCAGGAAGGAAGCACATGAAGTCTGGAGTGGGTGGTGGCCAACTCCTGTGTTGACAGTGAAATGGACCACTACTTTCCCTGGCCCAACCAAGTGTAGCTGTTCATCTGTCAGGATGCTGGCCTGAGATCCACCTCAACTCTGCTCTTCACATCAGAGATTGGGTGGCTGGGTATTTAAAAGCACTCTACCTGTGCTTCAGGTTCCAATTTCCCTGGGATCTAATGTGGACAGAGTCACATGGACACTGATGGTCTGGTAGTCTGGTCTGTGTGATGGGGGTTAGGGAGATGTGAATTCGTCTGGAGATGGGGAGGCGAGCAGCATCTAAAGCAGATGGAGAAGTGATGGAGACAGGCTCCTTTCTTCAATCATTATTTTTCTTGATGGTATTTTCTCTTTTAGAACCAGGGGCTTGCTGTGTAGTCCAGGCTGAACTAGAACCCATGATTTTCCTATTTCTGCATCCCAGTGATTACCGGTTGGTCTGTTTGTCTGTCTGTCTCTGTGTGTGTCTGTGTCTGTGTCAAGGCCAGAAGAGGACAGTACTGCTTCCTCTATTGCCTTCTACCTTACTAGCTTGAGAAGGGTCTTTCATTTAATTGGAAGTTTGCTGTTTAGGTTAGGTTAGTTATCTATGGAACTCTGGGGATCCCTCACATGTGGTCATGCCTATTGTTTTACATGGATGCTGGGGATTCAAACTCAGGTCCTCTGCTCGTACAGCAAGTGCCCTTAGCCACTGAGCCATTGCCCCACTCCCACAGGAAGTTTTTGTCTTGCAAGACGGGTTTCCTTTTCCAGGAAGACTTAAAGAGAACAGGGTTTTCAGCAAGTCCAAGGCAAGGTCAGGACACAACTTTATTCTAGAGTGAGCACGCACCATTAGTTTCCTGCCTCTTTTTACTCTAGGAACACTGGGACCAGTCTTGGAGATAGGTCTTTCCTATTCCAATAGAGCTTGAGAAAGCTTAAAATACAGGCTGTAAGTGAAAGAACCTAGTAGAAGAGAGATAAATGTGTCAAGTGGAAATAAGAGTTAACAGCCAAATCTACCTAACTTGCCTCTGGGCTTCCTGGCATTCTGGGGGTAAAAGTACTTCATGCTCTGTGCCTCAGTTCCTATGTAAAATAAGATGAAAGTACTCACAGTGTTTTACATGGGATATGTGCAAAGGACAGGAAACAGAGCCTGGCACAGAGTAAGCCTGTAATCACCCTTCAGATTTTATAATTCTCCCATTTATCTGGAGTAGAGAAGCCAGTTCTCCCTTAAGGAGCACCCTCTCTTTCAGAGCCGTTCTCTTCCTCTGTTCCCTTCCTGTCCTAGGGTGGCCTTGGCAACTGCCCTTGTTCCTGGCTGCACAGTGAATGTTCCCATGTCCGCTTGGGTTTCCTCTCTTCCCAACAGTTCTTTTCCAGGATGTACACTCACGTGTACCGAATGGTACTGAATGGTAGCTGCAGATGCATTTCCTTGACTGTTAAGTCTCCCTGAGCTCAGAATAACTACGTGCGGTATTGTCTCCTTTTTTTGTCTGGAATTCTGTAGCCTTGGAAGGCCTTGTTGCACAGAGCTTAGCTTTGTGTACTACTGTGCCAGGCAGGTTGTTTAGCTCTGACCTCTGAAGGTCAAGGTAGGTGGGGTAGGAGGGTCTTAGATTCATGGCTTAGTGGCAGTAACTGACTTATAAAGATCCTGTGGGCTGCTGAGCGGTGGTGGTGCATGCCTTTAATCCCAGCACTTGGGAGGCAGAGGCAGGCAGATTTCTGAGTTCAAG
>NW_022196897.1:114761591-114770811 GCF_008632895.1 Mastomys coucha
TGGCTTAGCAGTAGAGTGCTTGCCTAGCTACGCAAGTCCTGGGTTCTATCCCAGGTACTGCAAATAAGTAAATGCAGTTAAGAGTTCCTACTGTTCTTAGAGGACCAGAGTTTGATTCCTAGCACCTATATCGGGCAGCTCACAACTGCCTGTAACTTTCCTTTTAAGATTATTCAGTGCCTCTAGACTCCATAGGCATTTAAGAGCACATATCCACCCACATATACATATTTAAAGATAAAAAGAAGTATTTTTTTAAAAAACCAGAAATTCATAGGCCATGTCCCTCATTGTTGCTACCACCCCTCTGGCAGCAGCTGATCTGCTTGGTCACTCTTCTGCAAGAAGTTTAGAACAACTTGGCCCTGGTGGCTGGAGAAAGGATAGTGTGGGGGCTCTGCTCTCAGCTGGTTGTTGAATAAAGAAAATGAGTGTTTGGATATGCTATTACCCTCTAGGGGAGCCTGACACAATCTGATCATTTACTCCTGCCAACAGCCCTGTGAGGCAGGGACTCTCCATCTTTTCCCTTTAAAGCTGAGCTAGCCAGGTGAAGGATGGTATCTGCACTGTGTCAAGAGACTAGAGAACTGCAGAGTAAGTGCTCTGGCTTCAGATTGGTTTTAACTGTTTATTAATAGGCTCCCTAAAACCCGAGAGCATGTTTGTACCACAGTCTTAACATGCAGTAGACGCCCCAGGCTCCCTGACTACTTTCCCTAACATTGAGAGTACTGGAACCAATGTGGTTTGTGCAGTAGTTAGGGGTCCTCACAGTTCCATTCTTCTGCTGTAATAAAGTACTCTGACAGGAAGCAACTTGGGGAAGGCCAAGGTGACAGGTGCTTGGAACTAGTCACACTGGATCCATCTGAATGCATGCATACTTAGGTTAGCTTTCTCCACTTTCTAACATTTACTCTTATTTGATGTGTATGACTGTTTGCCTAAAGGTTATGTCTGTGCACCATGTGCACACCTAGTACATGCAGAGGTCAAAAGAGGGTGTTAGATCTCCTGGAACTGTATGTAGTTATAGACAATTGTGAGTCATCGTGTGGGTACTGGGAATCAACCGGATCCTCCGTAAGAACAAGTACACCTGAGACATCTCTCCAGCCCCTTATTCTTGTATAATCCAGGGACCCAAACAAGGTATGCTGGCTAATTTTATGTCAACTTGACACAGTGCAGAATCATCTGAGAGGAGGGAACCCCAACTGAGAAAATGCCTCTATAACATCAGGCTGTGGCAAACCTGTAAAGCATTTTTTCTTTCTTTTTTAAAGATTTATTTATTTATTTCATGTATATGAGTATACTTCACTGTCTTCAGACACACCAGAAGAGGGCATCAGGTTCCATTACAGATGATTGTGAGCCATCATATGGTTGCTGGGAATTGAACTCAGGACTTCTGGAAGAGCAGTCAGTGCTCTTAACCGCTGAGCCATCTCTCCAGCCCATAAAGCATTTTCTTAATTAGGGATTGGTGGGGGAGGTCCCAGCCCATTGTGTGTGGTGCGATCTCTGAGTTCTATAAGAAAACTGGCTGAGCAAACCAATAAACAGCAGCCCGCTATGACCTCTGCATCAGCTCCTGCTTCCAGGTTCCTGCCCTTGTTTGAGTTCCTGTCCTGACTTCCTTCAGTGATGAAAAACAACATGGAAGTGTAAGCTAAATAAGGCCTTTCCTCCCCAACTTCCTTTTTGGTCATGGTGTTTCATCATATAGCAAAGAAACCCTAACTGATACCAGGGAATGGTGCCACATACTTTCAGACTTCAGCATTCCACACTGACAGTCCACTACAGACCTGCCCACAGGCCAATCTGATCTAGACAAGCCTTCACCAAGGCTCTTTTCCTAGGTGATTCTAGGTTGTGTCAAGTCGAATATTAAAACTGATAAAAGTGCATGAATTTAATCCCAGCACTTGGGAGGCAGAGGTGGCGGGGGTGGGGGGGTGTCTCTGTTGAGTTCGAGGCTAGCTTGATCTACACAGTAAGTTCTAGGACAACCAAAGAGCTACACAGTGAGACCCTATCTCAAAACAAAACAAAACAAAACAAAACAAACAAAAAAAAACAAAAGACAAACAAAATACAAGACAATCTAAAACCAACCAACCATCACATCATCCCCAGTCCCTGCCCCCTCCTTGATTTCAAGACACTAATTACTCTCTAGAGACAGAGAAATCTGTCTCTGCCTGAAAATAAATGGATACTAAAGCAGCATAAAGCCAAGTCTCAGAATACTGTACTCTCTCTGAACCACAGTGACTCCTTCACATCTAGCAAATCTGCCTCAGGATTCTGCTCTTAAACGTGGATGGACCTCATTCACCATGTCTGCTCACTTTGGTTGTCTCAATTTCAAGAGGCAAAAGCCTGGGCATCAACAGACTGAAGCAAAACACATCAAAACAGTGGGGAAAGTCATGAGCAATTTCCTCACAAATAATTACTTTAAAAATTGTTTTAATTGGCAGAACACTAACAACCTTTAACAAACCAGTCCTTTTATTCAATGTTTTATGACCTTGGAATGAAGTAAGGGCAAAGAGTGTTGCATGTAAAGATGCCAGAATTACACACCAGGGTCAGTGTCCTGGAACATGAACTTTGTTTTTCAGCCATGACCTTGAGGTCAATAGACCTGTATAACCTATACGATTCTGAGTCTACCAGATTATAGGTCACAGGACACTCCGGTGAAGTTATAAGTTACAACATGTTTGTTTCTGCTATTCATTGCCCTACCTTTGGAGATGATAAAACTGCAGGGAGCGTTTTAGAGCATTCTAAACCAGGTATTTCTGGCTGGAAATTAAGTTTCACTATAACCCTCATAACTTAAATCTCTCAAGGAGTGGTGACTAGTTAGTTCTGAGCTTAGACAATAAAACGAAAAGCACTAATCTAATGTCAGAACTACACCGTATTCCACGTAGGGGACCAGGAAGCAAACTTTATTTCAAAAAGATGGTAAAGCTTTCCGGATGAGAAGAGGACATCCTCTCTAACCTTTTCTTAGATTCTAAAACAGGCACATTCAGAAAAAAAAAAAGTAACGAGGAAACGAACGTTCATTTCCTGAACATCTACTGAGTTCCAGTCACATGCTTATATCTTAGCTAATATGATTCTCCTTACAGGGTAAAAGAACTTGTAACCAGAATACCTGAATTAGTATTGCCTGTCGCCACAAGCCCCGATGAGCAGACAGGAAATGCATCTTTGTTGTGCTTTACACACAATCCCAACCCGTCCTTCAGTCTCCTCTCACACTGCTATTATTTCACGTTCCCGAGTACTCGGTTTGAGAGACCTTAGGGTTTGTTCAAGGTGACACACTGCAGCAAATAATGAGTTAAGAATTAGAATCCGAAGTAACATCCTCCCCGCTGCGCCACAGCCAGGGCTCCTAAAACGCAGGTCCGCCGCGGGAAAACTAATGACCCATGGCTCTCGCTCAGCGCAGTGCCACTGCTGGGATCGCAAGCCTGTCCTCGTGACTCCTGAATCTTTCCGTTTTCACCCAAGTGCGTGACTGCGGGAGCGAGGTGGCCACGTGAGATCCCTCCACCCCCTCCGGGCGAGGAACAGATCGGTCCGGCCAAGGGCAAGACCCAGTACAGCCTTCTTCCGCGTCGCCACAGAGCTGACCGGGACCCGCGTGGGAGAAACTCGGAACGACCTTGGTGGCGGCCTCTGGGTCCCCGCATGAGGACCTGCGTGCCCGGGAGAGACTCCCCCACTGTCCCCGCCCGCAGCCACCCAGCGTGGCCGGCGCAGACGGGATAACCGGGGCGAGGCTGCAGGGAGGCGGCTGGCCAGTCCCACGTGGACCAGCTCCTCGTTGGGGGCGGGGCCGGGGGGACGTCCGGGCCAATCAGCGCCGCTGCCCAGCTCACCAGGCTAGGCGCGCCCGAGCAGTCTGTGGTTGCGTCCTATCGGAGGCGGGACTTCGGGCGGGCGCGGGGCTCGGCAGGTCACGTGAGCCGCAGAGCTGGCTATAAATAAGAGCCGGCGGCGTGCTCGCTAGATGATGGCCGCCGGCGCGCAGTGCGCGATCTCTTCTCTCGCCTGCTGAGGCTCCCGCGGGCTGCTTCGCGAGTGGGTCAAGAAGTCCCTCCGTGCTGTTCCCGGTGTGGCCGTCCTGGGTTGTGCGACCGTGGCTCGAGACTGCCTCAGCCTCGTTCTTCTGGTCTCGGTTCGGCCCTCCGTTTCCTTTGGTGAGTGGCGGCGCGGCACCCGTGCTAAGGTCCTTTCTTCTCTGGAGTGCGCCCGGGTGAGGGGAGCTGGCGGGCGGGTGTAGGATGCGAGCTGCGGGGCCCCGCTGCGCCGCTGTCCGCCTTCCGCCTCCCCGCGCCTCCCTGCGCCGCACCCTTCCGCGGGCCTTTTCGGCGGTCCTCGGCAGGCGCGCGCGCGCGCGCGGGAATGGCCTCTTTCCGGTCTTCCACGGAGGGAGGGCGCGCGCGGGCAAGCGGCCGGAGACAGAGCAGAACGCGTGGGGCGGGGCGGGACGGGGTAGGGGGTGGGGGGAGCGCAGAGATCGCCATGTGCCCCACCTTGCACAGCGTTTGGGGGACTGAAGGCAGAAGTGACGGGCGTGGGGGGGACACTGCGGAGTCCCAGGCTGCCTTCTTCCCAGGGATGCGCCGCTATTGTTATTTTCTCCCACTTCGTCCCCCCAGGATGAACTTGCGTCCTTTCTCTAATCCGCCATGGAATTCTGCTCCGTGCTTTTAGCCCTCCAGAGCCAAAGAAACCCCAGACAACAGACGCCCAGACGCAACGTATAGCAGTAACTCCCCAGCTCGGTTTCCGTGCCGTAGTTTACAGTATTTAATTTTATATAATATATACTATTTATTATAGCATTTTTGATACCTCATTCCGTTTACACATCTTGAAAGCCGCTCAGTAATTCTCTTATTATTTAAAGAACCACTACACTAGAGAATGGCATCTACTGTGGAGACGATTACTAGTACTCTAGCTGCTGTTACTGCTTCAGCTCCACCGAAGTATGACAATCTGTGGATGCTCATCCTGGGCTTCATCATTGCATTTGTCTTGGCATTCTCCGTGGGAGCCAATGATGTAGCAAATTCGTTCGGTACAGCAGTAGGCTCAGGTGTAGTGACCCTGAAGCAAGCCTGCATCTTAGCTAGCATCTTCGAAACTGTGGGCTCCGCCTTGCTGGGGGCCAAAGTGAGTGAAACCATCCGGAAGGGCTTGATAGATGTCGAGATGTACAACTCAACTCAAGATCTGCTCATGGCTGGCTCGGTCAGTGCTATGTTCGGTAAGTTGTTGTTGGACCTTACTTTCTTTCCAGTCCTGAACCCTTTTCCGCTTCTTTCCATGAGAACGCACTGATTATGTAACAGTTTGCTGTCTACCTGACAAAATTTGATTAATTCTATTTCAGGTTCTGCTGTGTGGCAACTAGTGGCTTCGTTTTTGAAGCTCCCTATTTCTGGGACCCATTGTATTGTCGGTGCGACCATTGGTTTCTCCTTTGTGGCAAAGGGGCAAAATGGTGTCAAGTGGTCTGAACTGATAAAAATTGGTATGTTTAATTCTCAATGGTCTGGGCTTTATTTTTTGTTGTGTGCTGCTATAATACTGTGTGTGGAGTGGGTGTGAAGTCAAGGGGCAAGTTGAAGAGTGTCAGAAATGGAACACCTAACATGGAGGGGTCTTGTTTCCTTACTTTCCAGACTTGACACTTTCCTTTGTGCTCTATTCCAGTGATGTCTTGGTTCGTCTCTCCACTGCTTTCTGGTATTATGTCTGGAATTTTATTCTTCCTTGTTCGTGCGTTCATCCTCCGTAAGGTAACCTTTCTACTTAACCTTTCATGAGTCACATTCAGTCTTGTTCAGACTCACTGGTATTCTCTCAGATGTGACTGGTATGTAAGTATGTGGCTTTGGAAAGTTAAAAAGTTCTTTGTTTTGTACCTCCTGTATGTTGTGGAGTTCTGTGAAAGAAGCAAGGTTTTAATGCCCCAAAGGGCATTCAGGAAGGAAAAACTGAGTAGTTCTATGGTCTGCCAAGAAATAAAGAGACTGGGAGTGAAAACTAAGAACATTTGTTAAGGTGTCTCTGTCTGTATAGGTTACTACATTTAGGACAGTGGAATTGTAAGCTTTTAGTTCAGCAAGTCACAGAAGAATCCTTTTTAAATTGGTCTCTCCCATGTTGATTGTCAAGTACATAGAAGTTTCTAGATGAGGCCTTTACTTGTAGGGAATCCACTTTCTCAGTAAAAAGAGTAGGGGTGGGTTGTTAGGTTTTTGTTGTTGTTGTTGTTTTGTTTTGTTTTAAAAAATCAAGAAGCTATTGAATTTCCTGACTAATTGAAAATCCCTTTTGAGCCAGGCAGTGGTGGTGCATACTTTTAATCCCAGCACTTGGGAGGCAGAGGCAGGTGGATTCCTGAGTTTGAGGCCGGCCTTGTCTACAGAATGAGTTCTAGGACAGCCAGGGTTATACAGAGAAACCCTGTCTTGAAAAAACAAAAACAAAAAAGAAAATACCTTTTGAGAGACCTAATGCTATTTCTTTTATCATGGAGTCTGATCCTGGCTCCACAAAAAAATGTAGACAACAAGGGATTATGTTGACTGAACTAAATTACAGTAAGGATAAATGAATTTTTCTCAGGAGACAGAGTTGTCCTATTTTCTAGGGTGAATGGCTCTTAACAGTCCTTTGTTAAGTCCTTTTAAAATTCCCCTAAACAGTAGAAATCTGAGTGAGGGTAGATAGGTACCTTATCCTAATGGAAGGTGTGTTTAGACTCCCTACTTCTTGATCTAGTTCTTGAAGTCTCTGGGGAACGATTTATGTCTTTCTCAGTAGAAATCCTTCCTTGGCTCTTTCCTGACTCACTATACTGAGCATTATGTGTCTGGCAGAATGTGCTTTACATGTTGAGTATTAGAAATTACTCTAGCTTAGCACAGTGTGACTGAGTAAATAGTTCGTTGATACCCATCCTCTAGATTTGGCATTCTTTTCATCTAGCAAGTAGGTATGATATGCACTCCCCCAGCCCCCTATCTGTAGTATGTGGTAATATAATTCTCACCGGCATTCAGGAATCATAGTTCTTAGTGTTCCTGTTGGGGCCATGTATCTCATGACATACCAGAAAACCAGATAATGAGTAGGATGCTATTTGGATTCGTGTTTTTAGAGGTCTATTTGGACCCCTTTGATTATTGGGAAATAGATTATTCTGATTCTTGAGAGCCTCTGCGTATCAGATCTGAGAACTGATTGATGGTCATTGCTGGAATGGGAACAGGTGCAAAGAGGGGTTCTCAATGCCCACAACCTCTCATTGATGATATATGTCAAGTGTCTTTACTTTCATTGTGTTACTGGAATATCAAGTTGCATATGATAACTAATAATTCTTTTGTATGGTCTCAAGTAGCCCAGGCTGACCTTGAACTTCTGATCCTTCTACATTCAGCTCCCAAGTTCTTGAATTACTGGTGTGTGCTCCCCCTCCCAGCTTAAGAGTATAGATGGGATGGGCATGGTCAAGAATGATGGATGATATTTAATACAGTGCTGACTTTGAGGATCTTTCCCCTCTGTCTCTCACTTGCTTACTAATTCCTCAGTAACAGATGAGGGACCCTTTTCTGTCTCAATGTAATCGAGTGAGATAGTCACATCATTTCCAACTAAAACTAACTTCTTTGTCTCATTCCTTCCTATATTGGGCCCAAAATAGTTCCTGGAAGTCTCTCGAATTGACAGAAAAACCTAGTACATATTTGGCTTTCATCTTTATCACTATATATAAAAGATAAGGAGTTTACATGGTGAGAAAACCATTTAATAAAACTCACTAGCTATGAAGACCTGGAACGAGGCTGGAAGGGAGAGACCTTTCCTATTTTACCATTTTCCTTGACTCTTATGAAGTTATGAAGTGGTTTGGTTTTGTTTTTAAACCACTGAATCTTTATTTCATAGTGTATTAAGGCTAGTCATTCCCTACCTATCACAAGCTATCTATTCTTATTTTTAATATATTATCTTGTGACTAAGTCTTTATAGCCTGGTTGACCTTGAATCTGGGGGTATTCTGCTTCAGCATGCCCAGCGCTGGTGTATAATGATGCTGTCTACTGTGGTCCCAGCTATGCTACTACTTCAGGGAATATTTAATTTTAGGCCCCAGGTGGGGAAAATGGATGTAGGGTGCTTTTTTACCTGATAGGTCAATTACTAAACATAAATAGCATTTGAAAATTGATGAGAGTCCCTACCTAATTCCTACAGCATATTCTTGAAACCTTGGATTAGCTTGTCTACCTCAGGCTCTTATCTGCTTTTAGGTATAGCCTGCATCTGTTTAGTTATTCAAGGTGACTCATGGTTCTGTAGGTTGCTTTTGATCTGGTGTCTTACTGTTAGTGTCCTCCTAAACAATGGGTAAAACTTAAGTGCTTTTAGTGGGGTCTGTACTCATTTGAAAAGCCATTCTTCATGAGGGGATTTAACTTCACTGATTTTTAAGCTCCCTGTCCCCAGATCTTAAGGATTGTCAGAAACTCTGGCATCTCATTTGGTTCTTCCCCTCTGTCTGACCCTTAAGATTTTCAACTGGTATTGTGACTAGGGCAGCATTAAACTTTTGTGCTGAGTGACCTATGTTCTCATTCTTTTAAATGTTTGGCTTGGAAGTTTTTCTGTGGAATTATCAGTAATACATACATGGGAACTATTTTCATTTTCAGTCACAGTGACCATTGGTGATTCTTAAACAGTTCACAGCTTGTGCCTTGGGGTCTTTGTACATGCTTTTATCTCTGCCCATCCCCCCCAGTGGACAGGCGGCTTTCCACACTGAGACATATGTCAGCCCAGCTGATTTCACCCCCGTATTTTATTAAAATGTCCTTCCCCATCAACATCCTCTTGGCTTTTTTTGTTTTTCTCTTTAAAGCATTTGTCAGCCCATTATGTTATTGTGTAGTAGAAAGTGACTCAGTTCTCTGAAAACGGGGACTTAGTCTGACCCCTCTTCTATTTCAGGGCCCTAAACAGTTCTTGACAGTCACTAGATTGAGTGGATGGCTAGGTTCACAGTTGATTTAACTCTGTACTGTGGTAAAGCCTTATGCCACATTAATCATATATATTGATAAGATAGTTGTCTATAGTCTACAGGATTTTT
>NW_022196897.1:114770821-114779386 GCF_008632895.1 Mastomys coucha
ATTTAAGGAGGCAGGACATCAGGAAATAAGTATTTTACCTTAGTCTGTTTTTCTCCTGTACACTATATCCTGGGGGCCTGTGTTCAGGTTTACAGATGGACTTTGGATAACTCAGAGGAACTGGTTATTTGGGATATTGGCTACATCCTTGTTACTAAGAATAGGGAGAAAAAGTCGCCTATGGATGGCAGGTGGCATTAGCTTTCTTAGGTAGCAAATGTAGGACAAAGCTCAATTGGCTTTGTAAATATTATGGTGGGAAGCTGTTGCTAGCATCATGACTCCCTAATTTGTCTTGCCACAGGGTGCTCTGGAAATAGATCTACATTCACAACTTCTAAGATACTGATCTTAATGTTTTACAGGCAGATCCAGTTCCTAATGGCTTACGAGCTTTACCAGTTTTTTATGCCTGCACAGTTGGAATCAACCTCTTTTCCATTATGTATACTGGAGCACCGAGTAAGTACAAATCAAGATATTTAAATGTGAATTTAAGGTTATTTACAAAACTTTCATTAAATGCCCAATTTACCCCTTTTTGCTTTACAGGGCTGAAATCTCCTAGAAGGTGGCTGGCCTGCACCCATTGCAGAAGGCTGCAGGCTAGTGTATGCTGAGTTAACCTAGATAGGTTTTCAACCAAAGAGACCTGCTCAGATTCTAAATCACTACAGACCTTTCCTCTTTAGTCTTCACAGGATCCACTGATAATATGACCTTCTCCTCCCCTTTCTTGTATCTATGCTAAAAATGCTGGAAATGATACTGGCCTCAACTACTGAAGAGTCATTAGTTAATCTGTTTGTCAATAATCAGCCATTTAGGACTGGTTGTTAGATGTCACTTTTCTCTCCCAGTTGGAGCCGTTTCGGTTTGTTTCTAAGTTCTGAGTTTGCACCCCCGAACTGACTTGAATGAGAAGAGTTGGGCTGTGTAACACCTGGTCTAATCACACTTGGAAGAATTTCCACAGCTAAGAGAAAGCATTTGAGAGGAATATAAAGGCTTTGGTGTTGATTGCTTTCATACTGGGACTAAGGGGAGGGGAGGATTCAGTTGTCAACTGAGAGATTGATAGAGCAGCCCTTGTGAGGCAGAGCAGCACAGGTCTGGCATACAAGCTCATGTGACTTGCTGGTTCTTAACTACATAGGACCTTAGGCATTGACTACACTCATTCCTCTGAGTATCTCACGGGAAGGGGGAAGGCTGCTGCCCAGGGCACCCCGTGTCTGTGTGTAAATAGGGCTAAAGTAGCAAAGTGATTATCCTTATATGTGCTCTCATCCCCAGCTCTTAAAGGATTTAGTGCTTGTCACCTCCAAATTGGTCCCACCTCTGGTTCATGGATTGTGACCTGTATAGTGGCACTGGAATGATGTAGTAAGTCATCGAGCAAAACAAAACAGCACAGTATTTCTCATTATTTTTGAAATGTCAGTAAAGAAACACACGATGGGACTGGCCTCGGTGTAGGGACTTTGCTACTTTTGTCCTTTATGATCATTTATAAGAAAACCCAGTCCTTTCATTCCCTTTTGACTTGGAATGTAGACAAATTTAAACTGATAGAGCCTGATTAGACCTCATGGATATTTTACTTTGTATGACTTTACTGCCTGGTCCAGTTGAAAGTAGAACTTAAATGAAAAGACCAGCAAACAGAACTTCAGGTCTGAAGGATTTCAGCTTATGTCTGATTCTTCAAGGCTAGTTCTTAGTATTTTAGTATTTTCTGTCTCTTTTACAGTGCTAGGGATTAAATCTAGAGCTTTGTGCAAGCTAGACTGAGCTGTAGCCTCGACTTGGTTTTGACAGAACAGTAATGTTCCCATTTTATAAATGACTTACTATGCAGTAAGCAAAATCAAGTAAGACAAGCGCAAGTGACTTTGCTGTGGGAAGGAACACTCAGACAGTGGTGTGGGATTCAGTGCTGTCAATGGTCTCCACTCTAGGATAGGCCAACAGTCCCGGTTGCCTGTGTGCAAGCTGACACTCGCCAGTACTTCTGATCTTATGTCCTTGAGCCAGGGGAAAAGTATTGGAGGACAAGTCTCTGGCTTCTTACTGAACTAGCACTAAACTTATCCTTTGTGAAGGACAGCTATTTAAGCAAGTGTCTTCCCGTAGTTACTAGCCCTATTTTCTGTAGGTTTAATGATGCTTTTGTGGAGAGAATCAGTTTCCCCAAAGGCTGCCTGGTACAGTGAGTGTAGTAACTTTTCTTAACAGTGTGCATATCAGCATGACACTGACTTGAGGCCCTTTCCTTTTTGACATTAAAACAGATCCTATGTAAGTGTAATGTGGGGCAGTTAGGATGAGGAGCTGGGTGGAGAAAGGGAAGCTTTGATTGGCTTTATAGCTACCGGTCTGTGCAGGGATTCTTTAGATCTGAGGGCCCAGCACATGAAGAGAGTTAGCTTGTGAGTCCAGCGAGTGTTTCAGTGGCTCTGGTTGCTGTGAGGTTAAGGTTCTCTCCATGGTCTGTATAGCCAGCAGCCTGACGAAACTCTGGAATGGCAGCAGCTGTAAAGGGTGACAGTGACGGGCTGGCTTGGGGAAGCCCTCCTTCCCCGCAGGAGGGTTTACACATTGTTGCAGGGGGCTCTTGCCCTGGGGTTTTCAAGATGCACCATTTTATCTCGTAGTGCTGGGCTTTGACAAACTTCCTCTGTGGGGTACCATCCTCATCTCGGTGGGATGTGCAGTTTTCTGTGCCCTTATCGTCTGGTTCTTTGTATGTCCCAGGATGAAGAGAAAAATTGAACGTAAGTAATACAGTTTAATAGTGTTCCCCTCTTCCTCTACTCCTCCCCTTCCTCTCCCTCTCTCTCCCTTACCTATAAGAGTACATTACTTTGGGATAGAAGAAGCATTTGCCTCGGCTACTTTTGTATACTCAGCTTAGATGGCTATGTGGCAGTGTGTATACACGTACACTGTGTAATGCAGACACTTGTGCACATTATCCTTGTGCTAGAGCTGTAACACATGGAGAAGAAAACAACATTTTTAGATATAAGTAATCTCTTAGGTCATTGAAGGATGCTTTTGTGGTATAATTTAATGCCAAGTAACTTTTGATTGGTACTAGTCTTTGTATCTGTCTTAGTGGTTAATATAGTTTAGTAGAATCCTATTCTACCTTTCAGTGTGTGGAATGTTAGTTTGCGGATGCACAGCAGAAGAGGAATGCATAGACTGCAGTGGCATTAGAAGAATGCTGCGTCATTGCAGTTCTGAGGAGCCGCCCAGAGCTCTGTGCTAGTCAGCTATGCGGCATGCACAGTGGGAATGAGGCTTTCAGGACTCTGACCTCATTTTTGTCTCCGTCTGGAAGGAGATATACTTTAATGATATACTAGTGTGAGCTGTCTGAGCCAGTAGGTGACCATGATGAGCTGGCCCGTTAGGCAGAAATACTGCCTGGCTACTTACTGGGTATGGAAGTGTTTAGGCATGACGGTTACAGCTCAGTTGTCAGTACTCTTAACCTAAAAGTTAAGAGATTTCCTTAGGGCTTGAGCTCCCATTTTATGACCAAGAGCTAAAGATGGTTTTATACTTGTAATTATAGAAATAAAAAGCCAGAGATGGACCAGAACCCTAAAAAACTTAATATCTGGCGGTTCACAGCAGTTTGTCAGCCCCTATTTCTCCAGGCAGACACTGTGCTACTGCATGGCTACCTTGCTCCCTCCCAATGGAAAGATGAATTCCTGAAGTAATAAAGATGGCAGCAATATTAGCTTGAATTTTAACTAGAATTTACACCTATTATTTTGAGATGGGCTTCAGGGGTGGATAGAAAGGAATGTGGAGCAAGATAGTACAGTCAAGTAAAAAATCCCCTTTATTTTTTAGGAGAAGTAAAGTCTAGTCCCTCTGAAAGCCCCTTAATGGAAAAGAAGAGCAACTTAAAAGAAGACCATGAAGAAACAAAGATGGCTCCTGGAGATGTTGAGAACAGGAATCCTGTGTCTGAGGTAGTGTGTGCCACTGGGCCACTCCGGGCTGTGGTAGAGGAGAGAACAGTGTCATTCAAACTTGGTGACCTGGAAGAAGCTCCGGAGCGAGAACGGCTTCCCATGGACCTGAAGGAGGAGACCAGCATAGACAGCACCATCAATGGTGAGTTAACTTTCCAGAGTTTCTTAGTGCCCCGTGGTGGTAGAAAGAAAGGCTGCTATTCTGGGATGATGCACTTTGCATTGACTGTTAACTTTTTGGTCTTGGCTAGGTGCAGTGCAGTTGCCTAATGGGAACCTTGTTCAGTTCAGTCAAACTGTCAGCAACCAGATCAACTCCAGTGGCCACTATCAGTATCACACTGTGCACAAGGATTCTGGCTTGTACAAAGAGCTGCTCCATAAGTTACATCTGGCCAAGGTGGGAGACTGCATGGGAGACTCTGGGGACAAGCCCTTGAGACGCAACAACAGCTACACTTCCTACACTATGGCAATATGTGGCATGCCCCTGGATTCATTCCGTGCCAAAGAAGGTGAACAAAAGGGAGACGAAATGGAGACACTGACATGGCCTAATGCAGATGCCAAGAAGCGGATTCGAATGGACAGTTACACCAGTTACTGCAATGCTGTGTCTGACCTTCACTCCGAGTCTGAGATGGACATGAGTGTTAAGGCTGAGATGGGTCTGGGTGACAGAAAAGGAAGCAGTGGCTCTCTTGAAGAATGGTATGACCAGGATAAGCCTGAAGTGTCCCTCCTCTTCCAGTTTCTGCAGATCCTTACAGCCTGCTTTGGGTCATTTGCCCATGGTGGCAATGACGTCAGGTTAGTCCACATGACTCTTAGTGTTACTATTTTTAGACAGTCTTACCCTCCTGTGTGTACTGCTTCTCTGGGGGACACTGAGTAATCTAGAGAGGATGAAGTGGTAGTAGTTAATAAAGCAACAGGAAGTTCGTTTAGATTATAAGAATGTTTTTAGCTTTATTTCTAGACAAGATAAAGTTAAACAGATGAGAATGAATCTTTGGTAAATTGGGACTTCAGTGATGAAAAACTTAAATTAAAATCACAGACAGCCCTGAGAATGGACTTAGAGATTATTAGCTTGTTTCTCTGGCCAGTAAGCTTCATTGGTGTCTGAGACTTGCTCTAAGCTGTGTGTGAGAGGAACAAGGCCACCAATTACATGTGCTTCCTGTCACAACCGCTATGTTGGGATTTGGTAGGATAGTTTGCTAAGTGACAGTGGTTAGTCACTTAACAGATTGGGTCTCGACAAGAAGTGGTTCTGCCTAAAAAGTCACCACTGCTCCTTTCTTCTTCCAGCAATGCCATCGGCCCCCTGGTTGCTTTGTTTCTTGTTTATGAAACGGGAGATGTCTCTACAAAAGCGGCAACACCCATATGGCTTCTGCTTTATGGTGGTGTTGGTATTTGCATGGGGCTGTGGGTTTGGGGAAGAAGAGTTATCCAGACCATGGGGAAGGATCTGACACCAATCACACCCTCCAGGTGAGTAGATAACCACTCCATAGGTAGAGCTCAAGCTTTTCAAGAGATGCAGTTGTGTGGAGCACATGGGTCTCTAGCTAAAGGTGTGTGTGGCAGTTGCTGCTGTTCTTCTCACAGTTGATCTGAACATTTTCTATTGCACTTACTGTCTGACTTGTAAACATTTTTGTCCATCTGCTCAGCTCTAGTGATATGTAATTTGAATTTCCTGAGAAAGATGTAGTGGAGTAAATAATTATATATACATGGCTTTGATTTGGGAGCTAAAACCTTATACTTTATTCAGAATAGAAGTTCCCAACTTGTTTTGTTTGCTTTTTGAGACAGGGTCTCTCTGTCTTGGCTGGCCTGGAATTCACTATATAGAACAAACTGGCCTCAAACTCAGAAATTCATCTGCCTCTGCTTTCCAAGTGTTAGCATTAATCCCAGCTTTTTAAATAGTGTCATCCCAGAAGTGCCTAATCCTTGGATGTTAGGACCTTGGCTCAATTTGAGTAGGTTTTGGGGGTTATAGGAGATGATCAGGTTTTGTCATTGAGTACAACAAAACAAGTTTAGAACTGATTACTTTAGCTAGTGTTAGGTTTTCAGAAAACCCTAAATTATTGACAAGCATCTTTTTGCATCAACAGTGGTTTCAGTATTGAACTGGCATCTGCCTTCACTGTGGTCATCGCATCAAACATTGGCCTTCCCATCAGCACAACACACTGTAAAGTAAGTGGGGTGGAGATGTCATGGGCCCTCAAAACTAGCTTGGGTGTGTCCAGTTTGGGGGTGAGGGGAGCTCCTACCACTTGTGGTAGTAAATACACTGGTTTTAACAAGTTTGTGAGGCTTATTTGTAAGGGCAGTCTTCTGGTGAAAGCATATGTACAGGGCCTCTTGGGCCTGTTGTGCTGAGACATTGAACTTTAAGAAGTTGCTTGATGAATGTATAACATAGCTATTGGATAAAGAACAAACTGATGTCCTTGGAAGAGTTGCATCTGGTCCAGGCTGGGGCCCGCCAAGTCACTCTTTGTGCTAGGGTGGTGTTGGGTCACACACCAGCTGCTCTCTAGAGTGATTGTTGGGAAATGAGAAATTAAGCTTACAAAAGCAGGGAAAAGGAATCCTGTCATATTTTAGCACACCTAGCAACAGATTTAATGGTTGAATATTTAGATTGTCTTCACCTTGCCTTGGGTAATTTTAGTTTGTTAGAAGTTAAGCTTGTGGCTTGTATCACATGCCTGTAATTTCACCTCTTGGGATTCTGAAGTAGGAGGATCACAAGTTCAATCCTGTTTGGATGACAGTGAGAACAACTGTCTTTTCTCCAGACAAACTGCTGGGTTCAACACTTGTCTGGGTTCCCTGTCCCAAGTGTCTTTTTGCTGAGTAATGTCTGATCTGTTTCTCTTCTAGGTGGGCTCTGTTGTGTCTGTTGGCTGGCTCCGATCAAAGAAGGCTGTTGACTGGCGACTATTTCGAAACATTTTTATGGCCTGGTTTGTCACAGTCCCCATTTCTGGAATCATCAGTGCCGCTATCATGGCAGTATTCAAGTACATCATCCTGCCGGTGTGAAGCTGGGAT
Source organism: Mastomys coucha (assembly GCF_008632895.1). Lineage (NCBI taxonomy): Eukaryota > Metazoa > Chordata > Mammalia > Rodentia > Muridae > Mastomys > Mastomys coucha. Next base: position 114,777,904 of record NW_022196897.1, read on the forward strand.
CAACAGTTATGTCAGTGTCCTGGACCATCGCACACATTCCTGTTCCTAAAAGAATGCTCGCAGTGTTGCTGAAGACAGACAAGGGTTTTAAAGTCGGGAGCGTGGGAAGGAAGTGTAATGTACACTCTAATTGCTTTTGTGCTAAATATGAATTATCTCAAAGTTAGTTATGTAAAATAGCCAGGTTTCCATTGATTCATTCCAAGGTCCCTTTTCTCCTGGGCTATGAATTCCTGTACATATTTCTCTACTTTTGTATCAGGCCTCAATTCCATTATGTTTTAATGTTGTCTGTGAGATAACTTATGTGGGTTCTTTCTAAACAGCCAGGCAGAGCCATTTGATGGCATGTACTGCTTTGTTGGCCTCACCAGCTTCTTCCCCAACACGCACAGGGATTTAACACGTAACTGAAGCTTCCCTCGTAGTCTCTCTCATAGAAATAGTCACTGCACTCTGCTCCCTGTCACTAGTGGCAGGTTCTGTTGACATGTGACAACTTCTTAGAGGGCCGAGAATCTTTGGCACAGTGAAAATGTAAGTTTGTAGTAACTTCTTTGCGAACAGTTAATGGACATGTTGCTAAGAAGTAGGAAGACAAAGCCTCCTGGCGGTTGTGGTTATTCTTTTGAGATTTCTGGCAGTGTGGGATGGGTGAATGAAGTGGAATGTGAACTTTGGGCAAATTCAATGGGACAGCCTTCCATGTTCATCTGTCTACCTCTTAACTGAATAAAAAGCCTACAGTTTTTAGAAAATTTGTTCTTGTGCTTGTTGTTTTTCTTGAGTCCTCAGAGTCCTGATCATTCAGCCTTATGACATTCTTAGGAGGATGTGTGTACTTTCCCAAATGAAGGTGCTAGCTATCCAGGCTCAAGCCCCTCACTGTCTTCTGTGATCCCTTGAAAGATGTTGCCCCACACAGCAACTTGGTGTGTGGGTTGATGGCTTCTATCCTGAGAATTACTGGACAATGCTTTTGACTATTTTAGTTTCAAAGTATTATAATAAAACTCATGACTAAGTCAGGAAAAGGCTAACAAGAAAGTTGCCCACTGGAGAATTCTCAGTAAATGTTTCCACTTACTGTCAGGCACTGAGCAGTTGACATTTAGTCCTCATGAACATTGTAGCAGGTCTTATGCTAAGTTTGGAGCACTTGAGTGCTTGGTGTGTATTGGCAGAGAGTAAACGGCTCAGGCTGGCTGGCAGTAGAATGGGAAAGATGGATTTTGAGTGTTAAGTCTGGATCTGAGGGAAGGAGATGCTGAGAACTGTCCTGGCCTTCATTCCCATGACTGATCTATGGCATGAATGTCCAAGGCCCTCCACAGCGCTGTGATGACAACACAGCGTTCTCCCTAACTCCTAGCTTAGGAGAGTATACTCAGACCAAATAGGAGGAACCCCTAGAGGTGGGAGGTGACACCATAAAGGTTGGACACATGCTAGTAAGAATGCTGGCCTCTTTTTTTTTTTTTTT
>NW_022196897.1:114779396-114804860 GCF_008632895.1 Mastomys coucha
GGCAGGTGGATTTCTGAGTTTGAGGCCAGCCTGGTCTACAGAGTGAGTTCCAGGATAGCCAGGGTTCTACAGAGAAACCTTGTCTTAAGGGAAAAAAAAATTAAGGTCGTTTGTATATTCGTAGCAGGAAGATTTAGTAAAAGACTGAGGTCCATTGCTGCCATTTTCCTTTCCTGAGTAAGCTACCTCCAGATGGGTTGTTCGGGTATTTACTGCTGCATAAACACATACCTAGTTGTCCTTTTTGTTTGGGAGGCATCTGGTTGTCAGTCCAGTGGTTCTCAACAGGGGTGATTTTTCTTTCTGTCTCACACATGTGAAATTATTGGGACACATATTTGATTGTTAAAGTTAGTAGATGCTACTGACCAGAAATGCCATGAACATTCTACAGCACTTCTAAGATCGAAGAAACCTGATGTAGGGCAGTTCTAGTTGGGGTGTTTACTTGGGGACCCCATAGGAAAATTCAGAAGGATCAAAGTCCAACTGCTCAGAAGAGTGACCACCACACAGTCTAACCTCCTGCTTCAGCACAGGAAGCCTTTGCTTTGTTTGGCTGACTGGATTTCAGTTGCCGTGGTTTAGGTAAATACTGGTCAACAACCTGGTTCACACGTCAGTCACCCTGATACGTGAGTCATTGCGTAAAGTGCAAACTTCAATGCTAGGTCTTGAGTCTGAAAATCACATTTAGAAAATACCAGCTACTCATGATCAGTGGTCCAGCTCAGCTTCCAAAGTCTGAACATGATTGTGCTCTGTGTGTTGCTTCACTCAAGGATGACAAGGATGACAGAGATTGTTGGCTGCTTTACCTCCTCGAAGTCGAAACACTAGGCCAACTGGGACTGCTGTTGGGCTTTCCTCAGGCTTGAATCAAATGGCTTTTTTTTTTTTAAGATTTATTTATTATTATTAAATAAGTACACTGTAGCTGTCTTCAGACACACCAGAAGAGGGCATCAGATCTCATTATGGGTGGTTGTGAGCCACCATGTGGCTGCTGGGGTTTGAACTCATGACCTTTGGAAGAGCAGTTGGTGCTTTTACCCGCTGAGCCATCTCTCCAGCCCTCAAATGGCTTTTACCATTAGACACAGTTCAGTTCAACTCAATGGACAGTATTACTTCAATCCTTAAAGCTTCTATTAAGATGACCTCTCTTTTAGGGTGGGGTGGGGTGGGGTGGAGGTTTGAGACAAGGTTTCTCTGTGTAGCCCTGGCTGTCCTGGAACTCACTCTGTAGACCAGGCTGGCCTCGAACTCAGAAATCCGCCTGCCTCTGCCTCCTAAGTGCTAAGACGACCTCTTGTAGAACTCTTTGCTATTGTAACTAGAGATCTTGCACATTGCTCAGCTGAAGTGGAGAGTAAGTTGAAAGCACTGTGGCAGAAAGGAAGAGGAACACTGATTGTGGCACGGAATAACTGCAGGAGGCAAATCACACATGACTACGTAGATGCTTGCTGTGGGGGGTTGTTTTTGTTTGGTTGGTTTCGTGGTTGGTTTTGTTTTGTTTTTTGTTTTTTGTGGTTTTTTGAGTCCAAAGTCTTGGTATGTAGTGCAGACTGGCTTGAGGTTTCTGGCTCCTCTGCCACTGTCTCCCCAGCACTGGGATGACAGGCATGTATTGCTACCTACATCTGGGGTTATCATTTGAGAGATTGTATATAGACAGCCAGAGGGACTTAGTGATGGTAAATTTAACAAGAAAAAAGGATGCGACTGTGATGACAAGAATGTAGATGTCCCAGACTGAATGACACTGTCCAAACTTGGTAGTAAGGGATCTATCTCACAGACATGGCACAGTAAAGTGCATTGGATAAAATGTGGGGAGCTGATTCAAAAACCATGTCAATATTCCCAATATTTTGACTTTATTAATACATTGTGCTTAGTTTTCTTCTAATTATACAGGGTTTCTTTTCTTTCTCTCCCTCTTTCCCCAGGGTTTTGTGACTAAGGCTGGGCTTGAATTAGCGATGTAGCTGAGGGTGACCTGCGCTTCGATTCTCCCACCTCTATCGGGAAGACAGGCATGTACCACACCCGGGTTTACACGGAGCTGGGAGATTAAACTCAGAGCTTTCTGTGTGCTAGTCCAGTACACAACCAACAGAGGCACATCCCAGCTCTGGGTCTCCAATTTCTGAGCCTTTTAGTGGCCAGCTTAGCATTAACCCTTTAGGGTGCAAGTCTGTTTCTGTCTACTGTAACATTTGCAGAGCAACGATGCATCTCCTTCCATTTGCCCCTGTGATTGTTCTGATGGCTATTTTAGTGGTATTGCAGGGAGGGCAAACACAAAGTTTTCAATCTGATTTTCTAGAAATTCTTGAGGTGTTCATAGGTTAGTTACATTTTATTTATTTGTTTATTTATTAAATGAAAACTTAGGGCCAGGAGTTAGGTGGCTCAGTGGATAAGATGGTTGATGTGAAAGCATGGGGGGCTAGCAAGATGGCTCAGTGGGTAAATCTGTGTATCAGGGAAGCCTGTAGGCCTCAATCCAGTACTCAGAGCCCACATAAAAGTGAATGGAGGAAACCAATTCCACAACGCTACCCTCTGGCCCACACCCCCCCACACACACATACACACCAATAACGAATTAAAAACTTAAGTATTTTTCAAAGAGTTAAAAAAAAAAAAAACTGGCAAGATGACTTAGTGGAAAAGGATATTTGTGGCCAATCCTGATGGCCTAAGTTTGGTGCTCTGATGCCTGGACCCACATGATGGCCAGAGGATCAACTCCCATGAGTTGATCCTCTGGCTTCTACAAATGTACCATGGCATGTGTGTACCTTGTCTCCATGAAATTAATAAATATCAAATTTTTAAAAAATTGGGTCTGCTGAGGGGTGGAGACAGGAAGGTCTCGAGCTTGCTGGCAGCCAGGCCAACAACAGCATAGGTGACCTGTCTCAAAAAGACAAGTCAAAGGACAACAGAGGAAGACAGCTGAAGTCAACTTCTGGCCTGACCATGTGCACCCACAGGTGAGCGCTCCCTCCCCCAATACACACACACACACACCACACATGCACAGAACAATTAGGTGTAGGAGAGAATGAGAGAGCTTCATTTCATTTCCCTTCCCATCAACCAAGGGAATGGTTGTCAGACGCCTGCATACCTTTTAAAGAATGCCATTCATGCATCTAATGTATCGACACACTCATTTGTGGGATCTTTCTGACAAATGAAGCTGCTTTGAAAAATACTCATCCTTTGACAACTTCATTCATGTTTATAATGTATTTTGACCATATGCACACAAATCCCACAAATCCATTCCTTTCTCTCCTTCTATTCATTCTATAGTTCCTCTTTACAACATATCCACCTATCTCATGTCTTTTTTTTTTTTTTTTTTTTTTTTTTTTTTTTTTTTTTTTTTTGAGACAGGGTTTTTCTGTGTAGCCCTGGCTGTCCTGGAACTCACTCTATAGACCAGGCTGGCCTCAAACTCAGAAATCTGCCTGCCTCTGCTTTCCAAGTGCTGGGATTAAAGGAGTATACCACCACTGCCCAGCTGTCTCATGTCTTCTTAAAGAATAACCCACTGAGTTTAATAACAGTTGCTTGCCTGTGCAAGGGTGTGAGGTTATTTATTGGCTTGTGGGCAACTTATCAGTGGCTATACCACTTGGGGAGAAAATGACTCTCTCTCTCTCTTAGTAGCTGCTAACTGCCAGGAGCCCCTCAGCTAGGGGTGGAGTCTCATGTCCCTTCTCATATTCATGCTGGAGTGCTGTGTGGAACTTTGCAGGTAACTACAGTACTGGGAGCTCATGTGTAGCATCATGTGCAGAAGACAGCATTTTACAGCACTCTTCTTTACCCTCCAACTCTACATTCTCTAAGCCTTGGGGGTTTTGGGGGTGAAATCGATGTCCCATTTAGAGCAGAGAACTTAACAGTTATTTAATGTTAGCACATCAATTAGTTGTGAATCTGCATTAACTGCTGTCCACTGCAAAACAGCTTCACCGATCAAGATTGAGCATAGCACAGATCTATGGGCGTCAGCCAAATGCTTAGAAGGCATTCTGACAACTTGTCCATAACTTGAATAACAGTAGGAGATTCCTACCTTCAGTCTATGACCTCTTAGGCATAGTGTACAGTACCAGGTGTTAATTCTCCCTCCTGTAGTGTGGACCTCAATCAGAAAGTGATTGCTTACAAACTTCCATTATCCTCAGGCCATGGAAGTGCCAATAGGTGCATCTTGCCTGGCAGGTAGGTATTGTAACACCCAGGGTCCGGCTGTGAAGGAAGAGTAGTGACTTTTCCAGTGGGTTGCATAGCACCTTCAAACAGTATGAAAGCAGCCAGCAAAAGACATTTCCAGGTCAGTCCCAGCTTGATGTTCTACAACCGACGACATATGTACTGTTTTCAGCAGTAGGTGAGTTCTAGAGAGTAGTCAAGATCAATGGCCATAGTTTGTACTGCTTTGAAGACCTTTGTGGCCTCTGTGAGTGACAACTTGTAGGGAGGGAGCTTGGTTTTCATTTAATAATCCATGGTTTGTAGGAGTAGCATCATTCAACATCTATGCCTGGTGTCTCCATTCAAACTCCCTCTATAAAAATTATACCAGCTTCTTGGGCCTAGTGCTGTCAGGGACCTTAGGTAGTAGAAGGGAGTCTACTACCCTCAGTTAGCTAGACCAGCACAATTCCTTACTACATTCTAATTCTTATCCTTCACTCACAGGGAAGTGTAGCTCCTTCTCCTCATCAAAGAAGCCTCTTTTTTTTTTTTTTTTACAGCTCACACATCTGTGGCTCAGGGGGACATTGTAGAAGAGGGGGCGGAAAGATTGTAAGAGCTGGAATTCCAGCAAGTCTGCTGTGAAATAGCCTTTCCTAGAAATGACTATATAAAAAAGACTGAAACAAGAGCAATATCAATGGACAATTTCAGTTTTGTCCCACTCCCCAGACAAAGAACTACGAGTAACTATTGACTGCCAGGAGAAAAGGAGGGGTAGACTCTCTGATCCAGAATGATTAGCCCTGAAATTATTTAGACTTAAACAACAAAAATGGGCTCAGCAGGTTGTATTTATATATTTGTGTATGTACATATACACACATACACATGTATGCACTAATAATCAAATAAAAACGGGCTATCAACTTGAGAGTTGGGAGCCATGGGAGGGGCTGGAGGGAGGATATGGGGAGGGGAGTGATGTAACTGTTTCAATTAAAATATATTTTAAGGCTGGACTGTAGTGGCACACACCTTTCAACCCAGCAATTGAGGTAGAGACAGGTGGATCTCTGAGTTTGAGGCCAGCCTGATCGTCAGAGTTCCAGGACAGCCAAGGGCTACACAGAGAAACCCTGCCTCAACAAAACAAAACAAAGAAAAAATAAAAATCATAGCATATGAAGGAACGGATTTGCACAGGGCTTCCTTCCTATGCATTTTTGTTTTGGTTGACTCACTTCTAACCCCTTCCATTCCCTCTCCTTCACTCCTGAGCTGTTTATTCTTGGTAAGCCCCCTTGGAGTCTAGAAGTCAGATGACTTCATTCCTAGAATGAATGTCAGTCCTTGAGTCACCGTCACCGTAAGCCTCCTGTCCTAAGAGATGAACACTGCACAATCCTGCCACTGCTCATTTGCAAGTGGCCTTAAGTGTTGCAAGCTGGGCCATGCTGGGCCAAGCCAGGCTTTCAATCTTTATTACCTGCTTGGCAGCAAATAAAAGCATTTGCTCTCCTCTACCTTGCTCTTTCACCTTTAGGCAGTATAAAGCTGCCTGCAGAGCAAAGGTAGCACATTAAGGCTTGCTCAGTAAATCTCTGGTGTTCCCTGTAAGACTTCACGGTACAGAGTGCCTGCTCTGCTGAGCCTTCCCTCTTCTGTAGCATAGGATGTTCACACACATCTTAATTACCCACTCTCTGCCCTTGCTTTCACTAAAACCACATTTAGTGCTTTGTCCTTCTTAATAAGGTCACTGCATCCACTCTATTATTCTATTGCTGAACTGCCTCAATCTTTTCCTGGTCTAAGAAACCTAAATTCTTTAAATGTCTGCTTTTCTTGTTTTCTTCCTTCTTTATCTGTTCATGTGTGCACTTGCACATGTGTGCACATATGGAGGCCAGAGGTCCCTAGGTGTCTACCTCTAGTGCCCTCGGACTTCCTTTTTGCATCAGGGTCTCTCAGAACCTGAAGTTTGCTGTTTCTATGAGGTTGGCTGGTCAGCAAGCCCCAGGGTGTCTACCTGTGTGTGCCTCCTCTGAGTGGCCGTGTTAGACATGCATTGCCGTGCTTGACTTATATGTGGGTGCTAGGAATCGGAACTCGGGTCCTCAGGTTTGTGCGGTAGGTGCTTTACCCATGGAGCCATCTCCTCATCATCTCCTAAATTTTTGCTGTGTCATGTGAAAGATGAGAAAACTCAGAGGGCTGAGGAGGGTCGGGTGGCTGGACATCAATGGAGATGGTGAAGATGCTGCTACCAGACCTACTTTTGTGATGGTGTGTACTTGCGGATGTGAAATGAAGCACAGGCTGCTCACGGGAAGTACTTGCTTTCCAGAAGACTGGGCTGTAACAGCTGGGGATGGTGTTGAGTGGTTGGTCCCTGCTGAGTACACTGTGGTGCAGTGCAGAAGGCTTCTTTTTTAAAAAGAGTGAGATGGTTGTTTGCTGGGAAATGGTAGCAGGTCTCCCTGCCTGGGATATTATTGCTGAAGACCTAGATAGCAGGTCTCCACTTCCATTCATTCTATTTCTGGAAGCAAATGTTCTCTAATTGCAGGCTGGAGCTGAATGCTTCACAGTGTTTCCCACTGTGCTAATTGGAAAAATATAATTTTCAACTCACTGTGTCCTGCTTTGCACAGTAACGGTTGGCAGCTGGGTTCCCAGTTCGGTTTCTCAAGTGAACTAGTATTTTGTAGTATAGTGTGAAGGACAATAGACCCTTAAGGGTCCCAGAGAGAGCCTAAAATGTGTAAAGAACCATTGGAGAATGTCCTCTGGCCTGAAAACACGTACTCATTGACTTCTGGGTTGTTCCGGGGGTCTTTATTAAATTTAATTTCAATGAAAATGTTTGGGGAGCCAGCTCCTGGGAATACTAATCAATACGTCCCATTAGTCGAATAATCCCATGATGGGTCTTACATGCACCTCATTGATCTGGAGAGAAGGTAATTTTCTTTTACCTGACATCTTGGCTCCTGGTAAACTCCCCATTGGCCTCTGTGTGTTCAACCTGACCAGCATCCTGAGACTTGAGTCAGCATGGGAGCAGAGAGTGGGTAAGTAGTGCTTGTGTTTAGAATCTGGTTTGCCTTTAGCGTAGTGATTCTCAACCCTCTTAATGACACCACCCTTTAACGTAGTTCCTCATGTTGTGGTGACCCTCAGCCATAAAAGCATTTTCATTGCTACTTAACTGTAATGTTGTTACTGTTATGAGTCATAATGTAGATGTCTGTGTTTTCTGATGGTCTTCGGTGATCCCTGTAAAAGGGTCATTCAACCCTAAAGGGATCTCAACCCACAGGTTAAGAACCACTGCTTTAGATGGATCCATCTCCTCTTCATACGTAGAAACACCATCTACAGTAGAGGAAAGCTTTGCTCTCGGAGCTTCCCGTGGAAGTAGCAATCTCGCTGTCAGTGGCATGCCTCCGCGGTGCAGCCGTAGGCTAAGAAGCACAAGCTTTGGGACCCAACATGTCTGGGCTCACACTCCAGCTCTACCACTTCCATTTGAGTGGCCTGGGAGGCTAACTCATTCACGGATGTGTCAGTTGCTCATCTAAAGGTTGATGACGACAACACTTATGTCCCAGGTTTTTCATGAGGATTAAATAAAATGGTGCCTGAGATCTGGGCAATGACCTCAGCCCCTCTCTGTCATGTTTTTGAGCTGATGCTGCTCTCTGAACAGGCTTTTGCAGCAGCTGCTTCTGCCTTCACCGCCTCCCTCTTGCTTTCCTCTTCCTCCTCCCGTAGTTTTACTGTGTAACTCAGGCTGGCCTTGTGTCTCAGCTTCCCAGCTACTGAGATTACAAGCTTGCCTGGCTTTGACATTCTCCTGACAAAATAATAGTCTACTAGGTGCTGATTCTCCAGGCATCTTACCTTGACTGTGTGATGTGAAAAGCAGGTTTTCTTTTCTTTTCTTTCTTTTATTCTTTTCTTTTTTAAAAGATATATTTATTGCTATATCTACATACACTGTAGCTGTCTTCAGACACACCAAAAGAGGGCATCAGATCTCATTACAGATGGTTGTGAGCCACCATGTGGTTGCTGGGATTTGAACCCAGGACCTTCAGAAGAACAGTCAGTGCTCTTAACTGCTAAACCATCTCTCCAGACCCGACAAGCAGGTTTTCTGAACTGGTAACTTCATCTCAAGTCTGAGCTATGAGTGTACGACTTTTATCATCTCAGTTTAGGTTGAGCTGTGAATGATATGAAAAAATGAAGATAGTTTATTTCTCTCCCCAGCACAAGAAATCCCAGTCTGTTATGACGGCTCCAAAGTGATCAGGGTACAAAGACAGGCTCGCTCTTTCTTTCTGGTTCTATTTTCAACATGTGATTACCATCTCCATAAATAAGCACATAAAGTCACTAGATATCTCATTAGTAATAGCAAGTTTGATTGCACCACTGAGTTCTATTGAGAAGGAAGTAGTATATACACCTTATTCAGGTGTGTATATATAAGTCAGAGGGTGGGTATGCACCCCACTCCTGGTACCAATCTGCATCAGGATCCAGTTAGAAGACAGAAATCATGAGTTTAAACCATATGGGTGTTTTCATCAATTACTCTCTACCTTATCCATTGAGGCAGCTTCTCTCAGTTCAACACAAAATTTGTCATATTGTTTGGTTTTGTTAACTAGCTTGCTCTAGGGACCCCTTGTCTCCACCTTGGGGAGCTGGAATTACAGGTGGTCTTCTATGCCTACCTGACATTTACCTGAGAGCTAAAATCTCTGGTTCCCTCCATTGCATGGGAATACTTCAGCCACTGAAGCATTGTTCTACATCCCACTGCCAAATAATAGCCAAATAATAGTTATTTCAACAGAGAATCTAGACTTTGAATTTTAGTTAAGTAGGTGTGAAGTGCTAACCAGGCAACTGAGACATCGAGAGGGACTCTGAGGCAACACTGATAGCAATGAGAAGGCAGGAAGAGGAAAGAAAGGATGGAGTTGCCAACAGGAGAACCCTTGTGCCTCTGAGGACCAATCATTGATGAATTTGTGTGCTGTGTCTTTGTGAAAGAGTCTTTTTTGGTTGTTTTTTGTTTTTCTTTTGTTTGGTTTGGTTTGGTTTTTTTCAAGACAGGATTTCTCTGTATGGCCCTGACTGTCCTAGAACTCACTCTGTAGACCAAGTTGGCCTCAAACTCAGAGATCCGCCTGCCTCTGCTTCCCAAGTGCTGGGATTAAAGGTGTGCACCATCACTGACCCACGTGAAAGAGTTTTATTGAGTTTTTTTCTGGGGGATGGTGCCAACAGAGTGCTGCTGGCTGGTGAGGTCAAGCACTGTGAGGACTGGCCAGCTCTGTGAGAGCCAAAGAACCATACGTGGAAACTGAGCATGTGAGAAGAAAGTGCTGAGTGAAGAAATTCGAGGCTACCTTTCCGGAAGAGGAAGCAGGCCCAGAGGGAGCCCCTTTTCCTTTCTCCAGTCCAAAAAGCTCTCTACAGGCAGTGCAAACCTGCCGCCACTGGCAAACAAACTTGGAAGAGTTCCAAGACCACCAGCAGAGCACAGTGGCTTTGCTTGAAGCTGATCTGCCACAGCTCCCCAGACCACACAGCTGGTACCTGCTGGCATTGCCCATTGTTAGTGTGTTTCATGCTCTGTGGAATGGTGCGCTATCTGACAGGTGATACTCAGATATCATCACATGACCATCCCACACCAAGCGACTTCACTCTCTGTGGGTGGATCTTGCCTGGATCACTAATCACGCAGGTGACTTTGTAATTGGGTTTCTGTTTTTCTCCTTCCTTGCACAATTATTAGGCGGCATTCACTGTAAAGAAGACCTTCATCTTCTCCCTCTGTCACTCTCTGCCCTGGGATGTGGTTTTCTTGGTGGGTGGATCTGGAGTTCTGCTGAGGATCAGGAGGAGAGCAGGTACACAGGTGTCAGCCCCTGGGGTTCTCTGTGACACTCCTAAGCTTGCACAGTCTCTTTCTGGAGTTTGAATCCTTGATTAACTTAAATTGTAGAAACTTCAAGCAATAAGAAGGAATGGCAGCTTGAGCTCACAGTTGGTGTCCTTTATTTAGGACCTTCATTTTCTGGAGCAGGCAGAAAGGTCCAGGGGTTCTCAGCCAGGGCTGTGCATTGGACTCACCCTGATGTTTAAACGTAGGTCTCTGGAAGAGACCTACAATTCCATACAGATAAAGCCTGGGTGTCAAGATGTTTAATCTTCTCGTGGGGACCCAGTATTCTTGCAGGGCTGAGAATCCTGAAATAAACAACCTAGATGGAGTACACCAGGACTTCAGGTTAGAGTCCGTCCGGGCATGCTTGGCTAAATGGGACCAGGAATGTATGTTGGCGTGACTTGCTTTCAAATCAGCACTTTCAAAGATCCATCTGCTGTTACTGTGTGGCCACTGGCATCGCTACAGATTTGACTTGACACTTTCAGGAAGGGTCACTGTTCTCAACATTTACTGCAGCTCCCTTGGTTCAGATCCAGGTAATTGGCCTTAAGTACTTTCATGACCCCAATTTCAAGTTTGTTTGAGCTATGTGGTAGGGAATACAGTTCTCTGTTTTAAGGATGGAGCGAGGGCCAGTTCAGTAAATACAGGGGATAAGTAGGTTCTGCCCTCCATTGGGCCTTGGGTTATGTACTGAATATGGGTGTGTGGTGGCTCACCCCTGTAATTCTGGAACAGGGGAAATGGATCCAGGAGGATTGTTGTGAATTCCAGGCCAGCATGGTTTGCAGAATGAGATCCTTCTTACAAGAACAAAACCTAGCAAGGCAAAACAAAAAACCCAAAAGATAAAGTAACAACTTGCTGTCAAGTATTTCATCCATAAAAAGGTATAAAGAGTTAATAATCAGGCTTGGATATAAGTAAGTCATGAAGCATGTGCTTAGCATGTAGGGGCTTAGGGTCAGCCTCTAGCACCCAAACACAAAACCCACCCAAACAATAACAAAGAGTTAAATAAAATAGTGAACACCTTGGTTCCACATACTAGAAACATTATTTCGCCATTTGCATAAAATCATGTTTGTAACTTGCTGCTCAGTATTTTACCAAAACCTGCGTGGAGTTGCAAAATGCAATGAAGTCACTGCATGGGAACACACACAAAAAGAACCCATCAAATCTGGGGCAGCATTTCAGCTTAGGAATTTGTATTCTTTTTCAAAATTGCATAGCTAAAAAACAAAACGTTATAGGGCTGGTGAGATAGTTGAGTGGGTAAAGGGGCTTGACTGGAGTTTGAACCCTGGAACTCAAGTAAAGGAAGAGGGAGAGGCTGAGTCCACATCATGGCCCTGTTTTTCACATGTGTGCTATGACGTGTGCATCCATGTACACACATGAAACACACACACTAATAATAAACAGCTTTTAAATGTTGCACGGCTGCTGTAACATGATTAGATGACAAACACGTGGGTGCCCACCTCCCAGCTTGCAGGTTCAGAGTCTGAATGCTTTCTTCCTGTTTTTACTGCACACAAGCTCATATCCTTAAGGCACATCCAACCCCATTTTGCATGTTTTTAGGACATATGCAAATGATCTTATAGTTCATGTAGCCTCATACACATCATTGTCCTTTTGCTTGACATGCCAGTGAAATTTCCCCCTGTTAACATGTGTAGCTCTAGCCACTCATGACAAATTTGTTATCTGTTCTTAGCAACATATTGGTGATTTCATATTTTGGGCAATTCAAAAGAGCGCTTCTGGTTTGAGAGTATGATAAATGGTAGAGTATTTTTGCCTAGCATGTGAGAGGTCCTGGGTTCAATCTCTGAAGAAAAAAAGAGCAATTTTACTAGCACCCTTTGGGAGTGGGATGCAGGGGATAGAACCCAAAGCCTTGAACATGCTAAGTATGATTTCTCCAGCCATCCATTAGCCTTTTAAAATAGTTTCCTCCGGTGTTTCTGTTCAAGGCTAGAGTTATGTGTTTTTTCATATGTTTGCCTTTAATTTTAGATACTGGCTAAGTCAGGTGGTATTCTCATGAGCAGTAAGCTTTAGATCTGCACCTTGGCTAACACTTGGTATTGGCAGACTTTTTCCTTCCAAATATGTTGTTTGTTACACTTAACCATACTATCAGGTATCTGTTCCATTTCAGATAAAGACTCAAGTTTCCAGTGTTAAATTACATAAAATAAGGCTTATTAAGTAGTAAGCAAGAAGGATCTGACCCAGGTCTGCTAGACTGCAATGCTCTTGAACATGAAGTCATGGAAACAGGGACTTCTCAGACTGTCACTAGGACAGAGAATGAGCAGGTAGGTGTTAGCGATGGGTGGAGACTCAGGATTTAGGAGGGGATGCGGGGTGTAATGGGAACCACTTGACTACAGAGCCAACATGCAAGACTGCTGTTAGCAAGGGATAACTGACTGCTGGAAAATGGTGTGGATTCTTTGACCTTCTTTCCACAAGTGTGGAACCTGGGCTGTTTTCTCCCAGAAGGCCTTGCTGCATGGACACTGTCAGAGGTGACTGTCAGTTCCCAGGTCCACGCCCTAGTACGCTGGGAGTGTCTACTTATCTCTCAGACCGCTTCCTCTGTGGAAAGGTAATTGCTGTAAAAGAGTTCCCACTGCTGCAGGGTACAGTAGTGCACTCCTTTCATTCCAGCACCTGAGAGGCAGAGGCAGGTGAGTTTGAGGCCAACCTGGCCTACTGAGTGAGTTCCAGGTAGCCAGGGCTATGTAGAGAGAACCTTTCAAACAAAACAAAACAAGTCTGACTGCCTTCCAGACTGGTGCTTTGTGGGATACCAGCTACCTTCTACTTGCCACCACAGGAGTCAGCCATCTTGGAAGTTGGTCTTCCAGCCCTAAGGGAGATCCTTCATATTCAGGAGAAAATACAACGTTTGATTTAATTGTTATGTTTTGTGATGTAGCAATGCTAGGGCTCTAGCAAAAGTAAGGTTAGGGATGTTTTTATTCTTTGTAGATACCACAAAATATGTATATTTCAAGGCTGAAATACCCAATCTAATGCTCATGAGTTTATTTCCCTTGTGCTGCAGAAACAGAGAACTGCCAACCTGTGCCTTCCAACCCTCTGTTTTAATTTTCCCATGTTCTGTTCTGGTCTTTGCTTGAAGTGCATACTTAATTTATAATTAAATATGTAATTACGGAATAGATAAATACAATTTAGATTTCCTATGTTATATAATTTTTAGATGAGTTTGGCCAAAGGGAAATCAGATGATAATTAGGATGGCACAAATTAGTCAGAACCTGCTCTAACTGACCTCCCGCTTGTTTGTCTCATTTACTGCTCACAAGAACTCAGTCAGTCGGGAAGTCACACTGTCCTGAAGTGAAGATTAAGGCACTGTAGATATTGAGAAAGCCATTTGAGGTCACAGTCTGCACAAGAGGGAACATGTCACCCAGGGGTGGAGGAAGTACAAGGAGACATTCAACTGGCACACCAGCCTGAAGGCGACAAGGCATTGGATACCGTTCAGGTTACTTCTTCCAAGGTGAGTGTGTGTTCAGAGGTCATTGAGAAAAGCCAAGCCTGCCAACCTAGCTTTGATCCCAGGAACTACATGGTAGAGAGAAAGAACCGACTCCTATAGGTTGTCCTCTGACCTCCACGTGTCCATCACATCACAGAGAGCAAAAGCTACACATGTAGAGAACTTGTTCAGAGACAAAACCAACTCAGTGTGGACTCTCATAATCCTTCCCAAGGAAAAGCCTGCAACCCAGGAGATCTGGAGGCCACAGTGGATACCCCAAAGGCTTCAGTGTATGCAGAGAAAGCAGTGTCCAAGTGAAATTTGAGGCCTGTGCCTTTGGGGTTTTTAAAACCAATAAAAAATAAGTGTATTGTCTGAAAGAGCAAGGAAATGAAGCACAAGGGGTTATTTTGGGCTATTTGGGGGTTGGGTTGTTGAGGTATTGAAGTATTATGAATATTTCCTATATAAACAAACGACATAGGATTTGCAAGAGGGCTCAGTGAGTTAAGAGTGTCTGTTTCTAAGACTGAGGGCATACGTCCTGGCCCGGGGACCTACACGGTGGAAGGAGAGAATGGACTCCTACAATGGTCCTCTGACCTAGAGGTGCTTTGGCACCTACCTCTCCCCATCACAAATAAACAAATGAATAAATAAATAAAGCGTCCAAGAATGAGCCAAGATACAGTGTAGACTAAAGATAGCCCAATTCACAAACACGACTAAAGACAGAGGTAATGTTACTGAATGGCGGGCATGCAATGTGGGCTTCCCCAGTATGGTCTACAGGAGATCCCTGAGACCCGGCAGCTTCATAGCCCCAGCCTTTCCACCTTGACTTTCCGAAATGTTCTGCTGGACAGAGCAGAGTACACGCGTAGAAGGCTCGGGGCTACTTGATGAGGTGGGGTGATCAGAAAATGCCAGGCCAGGGGAGAGAATGCGTGTTTTGTAGAGATAGGGAGGCTGTTCCTGGTACTGTTTTGCAGAGCCCTAGTCTGGCTGACACCAGGTGATGGCTGCTGGTTGCTCCCTTCTGGCTAAGCCTTCTAAGACTCTCAGGAGCAGGGGCAGTGGTGGTGGCGGAGGCAGGGGCTGGAATGGGGGCAGAGGCTGGGGCGAGGGTGGGCTCAAGGGCAGGCCAGGTCATCAAAGGCCCTTTTGGCTGTAATAACACCAGATTGTTTCCCAGACACAACACTACACGGCCTTTCTCACACAGTGTTTTGCTTGTGCCTTGTGGTAAAAGACAAGCCAGAGCACGTAGTAGGAATCTGGCCTTGTTCCTGTGTAGTTAGCCTTCCCTGGGGGCACATAGGGGTTTTTGGATCCTGGGGTTGGCAAGAAATGCTAAAGATGTAATGAAGGTGAGGTTATGAGTCTCAAGATGTTGGAGGAAGCATCTTCTATGGGACCAGTGGGTTGAGCCTCCTTGCCTTCGAGTTGCTTCAGCACTGGGACGGCACACGTGGGCCTGTCCTCATCTCCAGTCCTTTCCCCTCCCCAGAAGCTGAAGGTTTCTGTTGGGCACACAAGTGATTCCAACTTGAAGCCAGTCAAGACTGGTCAGGTCTGTCCTCTTCCAGGACAGAGAGGTGAAAGAGTCTAGTCTGTCTATTCAGGGTGACAGGTGACAAAGTCTAGTCTGTCTATTCAGGTGAATTTGGGGACTTTTTTGCTGGGATTGTTTGTGAGGGGAAGGGACATGCAGTCTCGGGGTTTACACCGAGCATGGGTCCAAGCCTTTGTCAAGGGCCTGAGGCAAGAAGCTGGTGTTGGTAACATCAGTAAACTACTGGGTCCCGCCCTTTAGAGATGGCTAGTGGTCCAGGCTAGTTTGGGCTGCTTCTTCACTGCTGAGACAGTGCTGAAGCAGCCTCACCAGGGGCCAGGCATGTTTTGAATAGAGTTGCCTGGAAGAGAGAGAAATTCCTGATGTTTGGGGAGAGAACAAAACAGCCAGGACCAGAGCCCTGCGAGCAGGCAGGAGTCTTACACTGTGGGCTCCTGGGCAGGCTTCCCTGGCTGGCCTGCTTCTCCCAGAATCCCTGGCAGAGGCAGGACTTTTCTTCCAAGAGGTTAGAGTGGCTTCAGTTCTCTCTCTCTCTTTCTCCCTCCCTTTCCCTCTTCCCCTCCCCCTTCTCTCTCTCTCTTTCCCTCCCTCCTTCCCTCTCCCTCTTCCTCTTCTTCCCCCTACTGTGTATGTGTGTGTGTGTGTGTGTGTGTGTGTGTGTGTTGCTTCCCGGGATTGTGGGCAGCAGAACTGTATCCACCCTGTGAACAGGCACCCGTGTCCTGCCTGCCTCCACCCTTCCCCATCCCCTCTTAGTACCAGCAGGTCAAAACTCTGCCTCCTCCCCCTCTGCTTTCTGCAGAGGGTCCTTCCCTCTGGGTCTCACCGATGAGCCTATCTGGCGCCTTTTCACCTATCAGTCCCAGGCAGCTGCGGGCCTGTGGGCCCCACCCCAGCAGCACTGCCTCTAAGGTGCTCTGCTGCTGATCCCATCCCCGCACCCTGCCAGGACCTTTCTTGTTCCATTTCTGCCTGATTTTCAATAAGATTATATTCCCAGGAGGAGTAGAAGAGGAAGGGGAGGAAGAGGAGGAAGAGAAGGAAGAGGAGGAGGACATGGCTGGAGAACAAGAAATTATTTAGACAGGAATATAAAACTGCAATAATGAAAAGAGTTGAACACTACTAGCCCAAGAACAGGCATTGTCTTATTGGATTAGAAGTGAAAATTAAGAAATAGATTAACTCCGGGCAGTGATGGCGCATGCCTCCCAGCACTTGGGAGGAAGAGGCAGGCAGATTTCTGAATTTGAGGATAGCCTGGTCTACAGAGAGTTCCAGGACAGCCAGGGCTACACAGAAACCCTGTCTCGAAAAAACAAAACAAAACAAAACAAAACAAAAAAAAAGAAATAGACAATTTACTGTCTGGGGAAGTGGGCAAAGCCTAAACCAGTGTTTCTCAGCTGGGGCTGGCTTTGCCTGCCAAAGGACAATTTAAAGTCAGAGTTTGAAAAATTTAGTCAGTGAACTCTTTAACCATCTCTAATAAGGTTCAGAAGAAGACATTTATCCTTGTGATAAGGATTTTTACAGAGCAAAAGTAATGGCAGTAATATTACTCCAGTTAATCTACAACCACACAAGAGCACAGATCAGACTACATACAAAGCAAGAGCTGTAATACAAGAGTCAAAGAGTTAGTATCCTCAATATGCAAAGAGCTTGCAGGAATAACTAAGAAAACAAAAGATCATAATAAAAATGGGTGAAGGAAATGCATGACTAGGAATGTTATTTTAAAAAAAGAAACACAGAGCCCAGGCCTGGTGGTGCACTGACAAGGGTTTCCAGGGCTCGGGAGGAAAAGGTAGATAGATTGCTGAAAGTTCTAGGTCTGCTTGAGTTACATAGTGAGGTCAGATCAGGCAAGGCGCCAGGCAAAACCCCCATTGTTGGGTGAGGGATGGAAGATGAAGAAGCAAAGAAATAAAAAGAGGAAAAGAAAGAGTGAGTGGCTGGCCAGAGAGCACCGTGGTGCATGCCTGTCATCCCAGCACCTAGGAGGCAGAGGCAGAGGCAGAGGCAGAGGCAGAGGCAGAGGCAGAGGCAGAGGCAGAGGCAGAGGCAGAGGCAGAGGCAGAGGCAGAGGCAGAGGCAGAGGCAGAGGCAGGAGAATCCAGACTTTGAGACCAGCTACCAGTGAGGCTTTGTAATGAAACTGACGGTTTCACTGGGGAGGGGACTATAGATGGCCAACAAAGAGTCTTCAGTCTTCTGCAATGAGCAGAATTTTGTGTCTTTATTAATCTGAGCAGGTTGAGAAGTAGCTTAAAAAGACACCATCTTGTGTCTGCATTAAGGTAGCTGGAGAAAGGTCCTCTTGGATGATATGAGTTTACAACACTTTGGAAGCCATAGACTTTGCATGCAATAAAATGCATCTATTTGCAGTATATGGCAAGATAGAATAAATGTGCAGACCAAGGTAAACATCATCACAATAAAGTTAATCACATTTTAACTGGTAAAGTTCAGGATCTGTCACCTTCCATGGCCCCTTACTCCTTCGCCACCAGCCTCCTCGGTACATGCTTTCCTTTGTCATGGTTTTGCCTTCTCTAGAATTTCATGGAAATTAGATTAGGCAATTGTACCTGGGTCTTTAATCCCCCTTTTTTATTGCTGAGTAATATTCCATTGTATAAGCACACCATAATTTTTAATGACTTTCATTTTTGAGCTGCAAATATGGTCTTTTCAGCCCAATGGTGGTGACCTTTGGAGCTGCTGGCGGGCTGCAGATGGGATGGATTATTACCCATCCTCTCCTGATAAGTGAGGCTTCCTGCCCTTCCTGGGTCTTACCTAATGAAGAGTAGAGCTAGTCTTCTGCTTCTTGTTTAGTATGTTAAAAAACCATTATTGCACACATAAAATAAAGTAACATGAAGATGTTCCAACTAAAAAATAAAAATGAAAAGTATAAATTGTCCTGTCAGCTCCACAAATTGATTTAGACATTAGAAAAAGCACCAATCCCTCACCACTTGCCCCTTAAAGGGCCCACCCTTTTTTCTAGAATGCATACTTTATCTTTCCCTTTATCTAGACATTAATATATTTGTAGAATAATATGATGTCTTTTATTTAAAAATTTCAAAACATTTAAAAATATGACATAAATCTGGTTTTAAAGAATTTAAAGAGCCGGGCAGTGGTGGCACACTCCTTTAATCCCAGCACTTGGCAGTGGAGGCAGGTGGATCTCTGAGTTCGAGGCCAGCCTGGTCTACAGAGTGAGTTCCAGGACAGCCAGGGCTACACAGAGAAACCGTGTCTCGAAAAACAAAACAAAAAACAAAACAAAACAAAACAAAGCTATCAAAGAAAAAGAAAAAGACTTTTCTTAGGACCACCCTCTGGGAACAGGCTGGTGAGACTCCTCTTGGCATTTACAAGGTCCACTAGGATCATGAATATAACCTGGGCCTGGAGAGATGGCTCAGAGGTTAACAGCATGTACTACCTACCCCTCCAGAGGTCCAAGCTCAGTTTCCAGAACCCACAGCTGGAGGCTCAGAACCACCTGAAACTCCAGCTCCAGGGGACTTGACACCATCTTCTGGTCTCCTGAGGTACACACATGAATGTGCTACACACACACACACACACAATCACACATACATACATACACACACATACACACACACACATGTAAAAATAAAGTTTTTTAAAGTTAAAAAAAATGGTTGGAGAGATGGCTCAGTGGTTAAAAGCACTGGCTGCTCTCCCAGAGGACTTGGGTTCAACTCCAACATCCACATGGTGGCTCACAACTTCTGTTATGACTGCAGTTCCAGGGGATCAAACACCCTCTTCTATAAAGTCTGAGGGAAGTGCTTATACATGCATGCTGGCAAAGCATCTACAGCTACTGCTACTGCTACATACTAAAAACTAAACATAAACCAATCCTATTTCCATGTTCTTGCCTTAGACAACGACAGGCAATCTCCTTTACCCCTGATACCTGGATTTGTTTGTTTGTTTGTGTGGTTTGTGTGGTCTGTGTGCATGCGCACACTGCAGAGACGGATCTCTGTCATCCTGCTTTATCATTTTCTGCCTTATTCCCTCCAATGAGACTCTCACTGTTTGGCAGCACAGTGTCTTTACCCAAAGAGCTACCTGACTGGCTCCGATGAGTGGCTTTTACGGAGGGCTTCATGCCATCAACTTCTAAATCAAATGCTGTGTGGGTTTATCTGATTGGTGGAGCCCTGGTCCATGTCTTCCTATAGGGAAACCCGGAACCCGGCATTTCAGCTTTTATTGTGAAGGAAAGTCTGCCTTCTAAAGAGGGGACTCCCTTAACATAGGGGTGCAGAATTTAGGGGAGCAAAGAGGATGGAAAATGCCTACTATGGTAACACCCTGCAAAGCTCCACATCTCACCTGAGGACTGCCACACTTTGTATAATGCTTGGTACCTATTCTTAACTGTAAAGAGAAGTCATTCTGCTCTCACACAGGCAGAGTTCTGCCTTGTGCTCATTGGCGTTAAATTGTGAATGACCTGTTATAACTTTATATACATATATTTGTTCTTTTACAATTTCATATCTATCTATAGAGATATGTATATATTTTGTTATACTTCCCTGTTATCTTTGCTTATTGGCTTTCATTTCCCACTAAACTCTTTCTTTGTTTCAATGACCTCTTTTCTACTTTCGTGTGTGTGTGTGTGTGTGTGTGTGTGTGTGTGTGTGTGACTATATCACTGAAAAACATCCCCCACCAGTAAACATTACCCCAGGGTACATAGGGCCTCAGGCAGGGGTGGGACCACATGATCCCTTTCCCCTTCCACACACATGTTGATGAAGGAGATTTCATTCTTTTTAAAAAAGATTTTATTTTTAACTATGCATAGGTGTGTGCATGTTAGTACAGGTGTCAGTGGAGGCCGGAAGAGCACGCTGGATCTCTGGGAGCGGGAGTTACAGGTGGTTGTGAACTTTGAATTCACCCTGGGGTCCTTTGGAAGAACAGTGCATGCTCCTGGCTACCGAGCCATCTTTCTATCCCTGAGACCAGTGCTTTCTTGAAAACAACTTCTGCTGGACGCTTAGGCCTCTGCCAGCCCTCAAGAACCTGACCAGAGCTGCACCCGTGTGTCTGTCATTAGGGAGCCTGCTTAGCCCAGATGCAGAGGAATCCTAGCCCCTTCGCACCTTTGGTGTGAAGTCCTACAGGGCCAAGTGGGCTTCCTTGGAGCTGTTTCTAGCCAAGTCTCCCTATGTGTGGTGGGCGGGCGTAGAAACCTGGGGAAGGCTTGGCAGGAGATCTGCAGAGGGAGCTGTTACAACTCAAACAGTTTCTGTGTGCACAGTGCTTCACACATCTCTTCCATATGCCTGGAACCAGTCACTGGAAACTGTAAGACTCTGTGCAACCCCTAGAAATGAAAGTTGCTGGGACTCACGGGACAACTTGGTCTAATATCTCCTAGGTGTCCTAAAAACCACTCAGTATTTAAATTATCATATTGAGGGAAATAGACCCAGGTCAGTCCTTCCACTATTGGCCTGAACTAAAAATTTTTGATCTTCTGACTTCTTAACATTCAGGCCTTGCTCCGGATGTGACAACTCTCTTTCCTTCTGATGAGTTTCCAGTTCAAGGTCAGATGCAGTTTGGGAGGAAGCATTCCTCGAGAGCCGAGTGTAAGGACACGCGCTCCGTGCGAGCCACAGCCTTTGGACTCCATTCTGGACTTTGACTGCTGCGTGGAGTAAGGCTGGAACACTGACTCATTGCACATGCTCCCAGACAGTGAGTAAGCGATCCCCACTGAAGTGCAGGGCTCATGCTAACAGAAAGAACCTGGCAAGCTTGCACTTGACCACTGGATCTGCATTGGAAGAGAAGGCAGCAACCGCAATCACAGGAGCCCCCTCCTCCGTTCTGCATGGTCTGCCTTTCTCTACCTTCCCCTGCTGTGGGCCACCTCTGTTGCCTGCTGCCAAGGAACCCTTTTACCAGCCCAGCTTTCTTTGCTCCCTCCTCCAGAGCCTTAGATTCTTGGGTCTCACTCCCAGTAGATGCTGTGTCAGTTTTTCCCTGGTTCTGTGACTTCTGTCCTTAGTAACGATGGGCAGCTACATGTGAATGGGCAAGTGTAAGAGAGAGGACACGGGAGGCAAAGAAAGAAGTGAGTGCATGAAGGGCTGAGTGCTTAGTTGATGAGCTGAACTTCTGGGACTTAAACATACCAGGATGTTCTCCCCTTCAGCTGGACTGTGTTACTTCAGGATCTTTAGATCCTTTGAGAAAAAGAGAATATTCCTATCGTAAACCTATTAAGACCTAGATGTTGTCATTTGGGTGTTTCTTCCTGATGTTTAGTAAAGAGGGCTGGAGAGATGGCTCAGTGGCAAGAGCATTGGGTGCTCTTGGAGAGGATCCAGTTCAGTTCCTAGCACCCACATGCTGGCTTACAACCACTTCCAGTTCCAGGGGGTCTAATGCTCTCTTCTGGCTTCTGTGTACACCTATACGAAGGTAAAACACCCATTTGCATAAAATAAAATGGAAAGAAAAAAAAGACTCAGTAAAGAGGCCTGGAGAGATGCTCCCAGGTGAAGAGTTTGCTGAGCATCAATCCCAGCACCCATGTAAAATCTGAGTATGGCAGTGTGTGTATGTAACCTCAGCCAATGGGGTTACCAGAGACCGGCAGAACCTGGGGGCTCACTGGCCATTCTATCTAGCTGAAATGGCAATCTCCAAGTTAATTGAGAGACTCAGTCTTAAAAATAGAGAGTGAGCGAGATGATGCCTGATGACCTCTGGCCTCCGCATGAGTGTACATAAGTGAGTCCTCTCCTCCAACATGTGTGGGCATTCACACACACACACACACACACACACACAGTGGGGTGCTGCAGGGGAAGAGAAAGAGAGAGGGAGAGAGAGAAAGAGAGAGAGAGAGGGAGAGAGAAAGAGAGAGAAGGGTAAGCACAGAGAAGACACAGGCTCTGCACTTCAAGATAAAGGGAAGCAAGTCTGAGACTGGGTTTGAGAGCTGGGGGGGCACTCGATCTTCCTTGATGCTGACTTTCTCATCTGGGCAGGACACGCCAATCCCTGAGTTCTTTACCCTGGAGGGTATTTGAGTGAGGAGCTTTGAGTGATTTAGCCAGTTCCATCCTGCTGCTTTTCTCCCATGGAAGAAGCATGTCTGCTCTTCTGTGGCCCGCCCTGACGTATGAATCTATGGGGACAACAGCAGACAGAAGAGGCTTTGTCTGGGCAGCTTCTTCAGACACAGCGGAGACAGAAGCTGGGCCTGTCTTTGGACCGAAGCCTGTGATAAGCCTCTGAGATCAGAGACACAGAATGGTCTCTGTGTGCCTGTTTAAAGCACTCTGTCTGGGTTTTTTTGTGCTGCTGTTTTTTTGTTTGTTTGTTTGTTTGTTTTGTTTTGTTTTGTTTTGTTTTAGTTTTTAAATTTTATTTTGAGATGGAGTCTCTCTGGTTGTCCTGGAGCTCACTAAGTAGACCAAGCTAGCCTCAGAGTTATAGAGGTTTCCTTACCTCAGGAATGCTGGGATTAAAGGTGCGGGTCACTGTGTTCAGCTCCTGGTTGGTTTGTCTTGTAAACAAAATATCATGAGCTGAGTAGCTTGTGAACAGTACAAACTTCCTCCTCACCTTCGAGAGACTGAACAGTGCGAGATCAAACCATTTTCTGGTTTACAGGCGCTGTACTCAAATGGTAGCTCTCCAGGAGCTGTTATGAGGGCAAGTTCCAATTCCAGAGGCTCCTGCTTCATGACCTCCCCTCCCAAACAACTCACCTCAATCTCAACCAACTGGAAGTTCAGCATTTTAACATATAAATTTGAGTTGAAATAACTTAACAGTCTGTTATGCCATCTAAACACTCTCTCTGTCTCTAATAGTTCTCAACTTCCCAACCTAAGTCTCTTTTTCACCTGAAGTCATAAGGGGGCATCACCAGAAAGGAGAGTAAAGGGGCCTGGCAGGACCTGGAGGGGCTTCCTGTCTGTCCACTCTGCATCAGCCTGGATGTGACCCTGTCCTGGCTGCCTGCCTGGCTAAAGAGAAGCACCCGTCTCTTCTGGAACAGGCAGCTCTCCAGGGGAAGCTGAAAGAGCTCCGTCAAAACTAGGCCCAGAATAGAAAAAGATAGGGTTCTGGGAAGAAGAGGAAGAGCTGGCTTACCCAGTGTGTCTGGAGATGTGGGAATGGAGGGGCTGACGAAGTCAGGGGAACAACAGAGGCAAGGCAGAAAGGGCTGTGAGCTGAAACCACGGAGAACCATGGAGGCTTTAACACAGCACACACTCACCACTGTTATTCTATTTGTGAAAGTCTCTCCTGCTTTGTCGGGGAGAATATCAGGCCTGGAGAGGAGCAAGGAGGATAAGCATTTTAGCATATGAACTGGACAAAGGAGACTGCCTATGACCTGGAAGGGAGACTGGGGTGGGCATGATAGGAGTGGGATGCCCACAATCCTTGCTGCTCCCCTGACTCCCTAGACAGTCCCTATACTCACCTCCAGGTCTTTAAATCTCTCTCCTGTGTTTCCATGGAAATGAGGCACCTAACCATTAACAAATGCTTGAGGTGGTCTCCTTACTCTGTCATTATCGCTTAGAGGGGCAAGACAGAAAACTCTTAACAATCAGTTTCTCCAAAAAGCAGCAACTTGGTGGGAAAATAGGCAATGGGCAACCAGGTGAAATGGACTCACCTCAGGAGAGATTCGTTTATCCTCCAGAGGAGTTATGTGTCCCAAAAGGGCACTTAAGAAATCCTGTCCTGGGCTGGCGAGATGGCTCAGCAGGTAAGAGCACTGACTGCTCTTCCGAAGGTCCTGAGTTCGGATTCCAGCAACCACATGGTAATGAGATCTGACGCCCTTTTCTGGTGTGACTGAAGACAGCTACAGTGTTTCAATTACGCTGGAGCAAGCAGGGCTGGAGCAAGCAGAGCAGGAGCGAGTGGGGCTGCCCTGAGTTCAATTCCCCGCAGCCACATGATGGCTCATGGTCATCTGTACAGCTACAGTATACTCATACACATATAATAAATAAATAAATCTTTAAAAGAAATCCTGTCCTTTTGGGCATGGTGGTGCACACTTTTAGTCCCAGCACTCCAGAGGTAGAGGCAGGCAGATCTCTGTGAGTTCAAGACCAGCCTGATCTTCACAGTAATTTCCAGGACAGTGAAGCTTCCGGAGTGTGATTCAGTCTCAAATAAGCAAGCAAGCAAGCAAGCAAGCAAGCAAGCAAACAGCCAAATAACCAAAACAAACAAACAAACTAAAAAAAAACAAACCAAAACAAAACAAAAAACAAAAAAAAAACCCAGATAAACCATGCAGAAGAAATCCTGTCCAGCTGGCTTTAGAAACCTACTTTGTTCCTGGTTACCCTCAAGCAAAGCTTTTGCTGAACTTGGGGTCTGTGCTGCTTCTAGACTGGTCCTGCAGCTGCTCAGAAAGCCCCCTGGGTTTTGTACACAATAGCTTTTCAAATGATATAGTATCCTGGGCTCTAGAATGCCTGTGGGGTTTCTGGAAGATTGATCCTTCCTTCCTTCCTTCCTTCCTCCCTTCCTCCCTTCCTCCCTCCCTCCCTCTCTTCCTTCCTTCCTTTCTTCTCTTCTTTTCTTCCATCTTATAAACAGATACAAAAACAAGACAAAAGAATATAATAATAACAACAACAGCAGCAACAACAACAACAACAAAACAACAACCCCCCACTGCATCTTTTCTATAGTAACATCACAAGAATAAGACAATGTTCACTGGAGTGGTAGCTTGGGCTTGTGATCCTAGGACTCAGAGACATCAGTAGGAAGATTATCACACATTATAGGTTAATGTGAAACCCTGTCTCAAAACAAAAACTCAATACAAATTAAGATGTATTAAGATGTACACCAATTCTCTAGTTTGATATTTCAGGTTTATTTAGCATGTTTCTATGACAAATTATTTTGAAGTGTTTTTTTTTTTAAACCTTATGCATGATTTTATATCTTGCCCACACAAAGTTTTTCTTTGGTTTCTTGAAGCAAAGTTGGAGTTTATTGAGAAAATGTTTTAATATAGATTTAAGCATGGGCAGAGAGAGAGAGAGAGAGAGAGAGAGA
>NW_022196897.1:114804870-114812154 GCF_008632895.1 Mastomys coucha
AGAGAGAGAGAAAGAGAGAGAGAGAGAAACTGACTTAGAGAAAGAATAGTACAACCCGAGTGTCAACATAAAATTTAAAACCCATCTTTTATTCTAGGGTGTGATTGTGGCACTTGGGGTATAATTTTGGTTTTGGTTATAATTACCTCTTCTTATATGATACTTAGCCACAGTCTTTTGTTTACTTTTATGAACAGGTAATATAGTACTTAGCTCACAACTGCAAAACATGATCCAGGGGATTGCAGAAGACAGCCTTTATCCCTTATTTACTTGCTTTCTTTCCCATCATCTTCTCTTTCCTGAAGTTCAACTTTTAGTTTCTCACATATTCTCCCAGCATTTCTTTATATAAACATGGACTTTCATCCCCCTTTTTTTCCAGAGACCAAGACATCCTATTTGTTCTTCAGGCTCCCTACATCCCCAGTTATTGGCGTATTGTAGAAACATTTTCTTATTGATGGGGGAAGGGCTATTCTACTCTTTTTTTACAAGTGAAGTATGTCTGACTTTTACAAAAGTTGTGTGTATTGCCTGTGTACATCTTAATGAGTTGAAGATAAACATATGGTTTGCAAGCTTAACTGTTCCCTATAAGTGTTGCCCCTCTGCCTTCTTTCCTGGCGACAAGAGGAGCTTTTTAGCCCAGGCTAGCCCAGATGGAGCTCACTCTATGTACCAAGCTGATCTTTAATGTCTGCCAATCTTCTTGCCTCCTAAATATTGAGATTACAGGTGAGTCCACCATGCCAGGCCTCACCTCTCGAATGTTGGAGCATGTGGTTCAGTGATGTGACCTGTAGATGCCATGCTGCTCGGCAGATCTCTGGGACTCCTCATCTCATAAGAGCAAGCCTCATGGCCATGTCCTTCGGCTCCTGCCCCTGCCCAGGAGCTTCCTCAATCATTGCCCTTGTTCTTTTCTAGTTGTCTACACACACGTGTATAAGGCAGTCATTGTGGGGGTGTCTTACTGTACCTGGCTAGTCTTTCATGGCAGCAGAGATGAATTATTCCTGCTGCAGTAGACACTGCAGCCTGAGTATCTGTGTCCACCTGGCTCTTCTGGATCTATGTAAGCCAGTCTCACGTGTGAAGAGGATTTCTCTCAGTTTTGATAGATGTTGCCAAGTTCCCTTCCCGAAGGGGCTGTGCCAATTTACACCTCTACAAGAGACGATGAGAAAGACCCACCTCCTCTGTATCACCAGAGCGTGTTCTCTACTCATTGAACTCTCCTCAACCTTATAGGTGAAAATTGGTAAGATTGGTGTCTGTAGCTTTAATTTGCAATACTATGATGAGTTTGATTTTTTTTTTTCAAGACAGGGTTTCTCTGTATAACCCTGGCTGTCCTGGAACTTACTCTGTAGACCAGGCTGGCCTCGAACTCAGAAATCTGCCTGCCTCTGCCTCCCAAGTGCTGAGATTAAAGGTGTGCACCACCACTGCCCCCGGCTGGTGTTTTTTAAAATACAACGGAGAGCAACTTGCTCATTTGTCTTTGTTTATTGATCTTCTTTTAGAAACTGCATATTTAGAAAACTTCACGTGTGACATTAGATGTAAAATCCCCTTCCCTACAGGTTGTAACTGTCTTTTGTCTTTAGTTCTAGGGTGTTCCTTGACTTTATTTATTTATTTATTTACCCACTCACACATAGATAAGATCTGATACCATAGTCCAGCCTGGCCTGGAACTCACTGTGTGCTTGAGATGACCTTAAACTCATGACAATCCTCCTGCCTCAACCCCTGCTGGAATAATAGGTATGTACCAACACTTTAACAAAAATTATAAGCCACTCTACTGGATGTACACACACACACACACACACACACACACACACACTTTTCTTTTTGAGATAAAATCTTGATATTTAGTCCATGCTGGCCTCAGACTCACAAATCTTTCTGCCTTAGCCTCCTGAATGCCAGGGTTAGAGGTGTGTGCCAACACTCCTGACTTTGCTTACAATGTATGCCATCATACTACTTAATCATGTTTTCTTTGATCCATGGGATCCTGAGGATGTCATGTTAACCTTTGGATCAAGGGGCCTGGGGATTTGTGGTAGTATTCTGAACCTGTCTCTTGCACCGAGAGTTTAATCAGGAAATCTGGCAAGATGCTCCAGTCAGTGCCTTGGTGACTATGTTGTCTGCAAATACACATTTCCTTAGGGCTTATGTAGTCTTGCCAGAGTGGGTAGAAGGGTTCCAAGCATGTGAGCATCTTCTAACAATCCCCATGGCACATTATCAGTGGTGCTGCACAGCCCCTCTAGCACCCATGCAAGGCTATTCTGTTTGAGCTCCTGTGCTCATGCCTTATTGACCATTGTGGGCTCCAAGTCTTACTGTCTTATTCAGTTTTCTACTACTATAACAAAATTCCTGAGACAAAACTTACAGAGAAGAGAAGTCTATTTTGGCTGTCGTTTGGAGGGTTTAGCCCACGGCTGGTTGGATCCATTGCTTTTGGGTTTGTTGCAAAGTGAGATATAATGGTAGGAAGTTCACGATGGAACAAAATTGTGCATTTCTTAGTCAAGCCAAAGAGAGGAAGAGAAAATCTCTGGGACACCGGTGTCCTCTTAAAGGTCCTGTTTAGTTGTTTAGTAGAATATCTCCCACTAGTTCCTTGGCTTCCTGATTGACGTATAGGCTGGTGGTGACTAACACATGGAATCTTTGCAGATCCTGAATCCACATCAAGCTGTAGCTTACTTAGACACAAGCTTGTCTGAATTCCAAATGTGACGCCTTCTAGCCATCTCCAGCACTTTCCCTGGAGCCTGTGTCCTCAGGCTGCTATCTCTGGCTTCCGGCTTCTGTGCCTTCCCATTGGTGCCTTCTCTGTTCTTTGCACGCAGATGGCAAATACCAGGCCTTTCAAATTTTGCAACAGGAACTGCCCACACAGCATGAAGGGCAAGGAGGCTCCCGAAGACTGAGTGGGATGTGTAGGTGATGGAGGAGAGGGTCTCTGCATGGAATGGTACCATAGGATCTGTAGATTGCCCTAACTTGGGGGGACCCTGACCTTGGACTTCAACCAGCCTGACAGCCTTTGTCACATTGCTCTCTCTCTCTCTCTCTCTCTCTCTCTCTCTCTCTCTCTCTCTCTCTCTCTCTCTCTCTCTTGTTTACTGTCTTTGCTTCTCCTTCTCAGGGTGGGACTCCTGACTCATGAGTGAGTTTAGCCTAATCTTTCCATCTCTCCCCACTCAGGGCTTATCTGGAGGTGGTGAGTGGATCATTTGCCATTCACTACAGAGGCCGCCTCTGTTAGAGTGTGAACCCTTTGGTTTTTGCTTTGTAATTGTTGATGTTTGTTCTTGTTTTTTTTTCCCAGTGCTTTCTGAAAACTCTGCTTTCCCAAGCTCTAGGTCTGGGGGTCAGGGCATGTGCCTATAAGGGATCCTTGAAGGAAGGAAGAACAGACAGGGAAGGCCACGTGAGAGCATGAGTCAGAGAGAAGGGACATGTAAAGAATTTCAATTAAAAGACAGTCTGGAGGAGGGAGAATGTAACACACACACAAGCTAGAAGCTAGGAGGCAGATGACAAGCAAGCCCCTCCCCCATCTTCAGTCATTTAGTTCTGTGCCCCACAAATGACTGACTATAGTCACTGGAGTTTTTGTTTTGGTCTCTTGGGAAATATTCTATCTCCAAGAGGGAAAAAAAAAAAAGAAAGGAAGGAAGGAAGGAAGAAAGAAGTGGTCATAAAGCTGTGGCAGAGTCCAGACTCCGCAAAGCCTCTAGTTCATTCCCCAGAACTGAAAACCAAAAGCAAAGCAAAGTGAAGCATGGAGGGAGCTGGTTACACGTATGGCTTTACTCTTTTAAGTAACTTAATAATGCCTTATTAGTTTTAAATGGAGCTCCGTATAAATGTGTGTTCATAAACACACACACACACACACACACACACACACACACACACTTGTATTTTCTCTTTCTTTGCCCTCACTACCTCTTGCCTCAGCCTCTCAAATGTTGGGATTACAAGTGGGCACGCCATCTCTGGCTTGAATATCTTCTTTCATTTGCACAGAGGGACACCTAAGTGACACCCTCACTGGAGAAAGTATCCAGAGTGAAACATTTTCTAGAAGGAAAAGAGACTCTGGTGGCAACATCCCTGGTGTCAGATTTAGTACCAGGGTGTGACAGAGGTCTGACTGCCCATCTCTGTGGGGATCACACTCTTCCTAGTTGGCATTGACCCCTCTGTGAGGACATTTTGAATCTTCCCACCCAAATACAAGCTTCAGCACCTTTCTGAGGGAAAACTGAATTCCCTCCTCTCATAGGCATCCGGCTTGGCTGACCACACGACCTCTTTGGGCCAATGGGAAGAGAACCGAGTAAAGCATACCCCATTCAAACCTTAAGCACCACTGTGGTTGTGTCATTAACCCATGACCTTGAGGCAGGAGCTTGGGGCTAGGCTGTTTCTTCAACATGACCCTCAGGATAAGACAAAAACAAAAGTCACAATTGATTCCACATCTTAAGTAATTGGCCATGATATTTTACTTGCACTAATGCACCCAAAGTCTGGGCTTGTCTCTACACCCTCACCTCGTGAGGGCTGACTAAGGTTGGGAAGGGGTGCTGGGCTAGGCTTGGTCACAAAGTCCTGCATGGATCCAGCATGAAGTCACCTGCTCCACAGTAGCCTCCGTGTTTGATCCGGTTTGAGCTGGATCTACCACTAGCTGGTTACAAAAAACCCCTCTGGCTGTGATTACAAGAATCAGGGTGTGTCACAAGCACAGTGACTCCCCTGACTTTACTAGTGGTGATGTCAGGTGTCATTTTGCAACCTGTAACAGGGTGGTAAGGAACATCTTACTTCTAAAATCCAGCATAACGGTGAGGAAATTCACTACTGAGTTATTTGGAAAAGAAAACCTACACGCCCCATCACAGGGAAATACTGTATACATCATTCTGTATGGTAGACATTTTGAGTCATTAAAAGTCAAGTTACTGTGGCTGGGGAGATGGCTTGGTGTGTAAAGCACTTGCCATACAAGTGTGGGCCCGAACTTAGCACCCCAGGACCCCTATAGGGAAGCCAGGTATGGTAGCACACATTAGTAATCCCAGTGCTACTATGGGGAGATGGGAGGTGTGTGCTTCAGTAAGCACATGTCTTCACTCACATGAGCACATAGACTTGCACATATGTACACATATCATGTGTGCCCCCCCCCAATGAAATAGGTAGATGTATAATGACACAGGGAAGATTTTTCCAGAATCATGAGAGATAACCATGACAAGTAACTACAGATATGTGCCAGGCTGAGCTTACATAGCAGGTTAGGGGTCATGCAAGCTCATAATTTTCTTCTTTTTTAAAACTTACCTTATGTAAGTATTTCCCCTCAGCTATTAGATACATATACATGTATACAAAAGACCAGGGAATTTCTGCCGGGCATGGTGATGCACACCTGTAATCCCAGCTCTTGGGGCAGAGGTAGGCAGATCTCCATGGGCTTGAGCCATCCTGGTCTACATAGAGAGTTTTAGGTCAACTAGGGCTATGTAGTTATACTCTGTCTCAAAATCAAACAAAACTTGAAAACAATCAATTAACAACAATGGGGGAAAAAAACCCAACCAACCAACCAACCAACCAACCAACCAACCAACCAACTAAAACAAGGAAAAGCAAGCCCAACCTTCAGGTTTCTGGGGCTAACATTTTCATCTCTGCATTTACAAAGTTTTACCCGTCCTGCTATGAGTGTGTAGTACCTCAGCCATCACAAGCAAGCAAGTGCCATTTAAAAGTCCTGAGCAGTCACTTCTAGGCCTGTGCCTCTGGGCTGGGCCACTCAGGGGCCTTAACTGGGCCTCCTGGTCTAAGAATAAGCTTGTGTGTTTAATTAGGTCACTCTCTCCAGCCGACCTAGAATCTCTCTGCTCAGGGCTTAGTGTGGGCTGCCAGAACCTGGAGGAGCCCTTGCAGGTCTTTTGAGGCTGTGACAGGCAGGCGCCACTGTGCCGCTGCCTGCCTTTAGCTTCCTGTGAATTTGAGAAACTTGTCAACTGTCCCCTGGGTGGGGCTGCCACCCTCTCGCCTCTCAAGCACATCCTCTTGAAAAATTAATTTAGCCTGGTTTATTGAAGAGAGAGTGAAGGCACATGAAATAAGCATCAAAACCACGTGGGACTGAGAATAATTCACTAATTCATCGTCCTGCGGTGGCAGGCAACCATTGTTCATTGTTCCTGTTCCCTTCCTGGTATGGCCTGTGTCACATACATTCAGGCCTTGGAGTGGCAGCTGAGTAGTTGGAGGAGGGGGAGGTGACTTCTTAGAAGCTGCTCTGTCTGGGCACAAAACAAAACAAAACAAAACAAAACAAAAAACCAAAAAAAAAAACCCAACCTCCTGGAAGAAACAGTTGGTGGGGCAAGGGAGCGTCATGGCCAGGGGACCCCCCCACAGGGCCTTGTGTTGTATGTTGAAAGCATTGGCACTCCTTATTCCGTTTCTCTAAAATCATGATCCCATGTGCCACTGTAATAGTGCGGGGCGTGGTGTGTTACATATGTGTGTGTCCACAAGGAGACTGTGTGTGTGTGTGTGTGTGTGTTTGCGCGCACGCGCATGTGCGCGCATGCATTTGCTGGACAGTGTGCATGTGAGTGCAGGTGCCAGAGGAAGCCAGAAGACGGAGTTGGATCTCCTGAAGCTGTAGTTACAGGCAGGTGAGGCACCACTATGGGCACTGAATACTGAACTCCTTCCTGTCCTCGGGTCCTCTAGAAGAGCAGTACATAATCTTAAATCATTGAGCCGTTTCTCCGGCACTTCTTGTAACACTTCTGTTTGGACATCCTCCCTTTAGCCTCTTGGCTGTTGTCTAAGAGTCCTGGTTCTCTTTCCTGGCGGAGGTTCCAGCAAAGGAAGCTTTCTGTGGGCTGCTTCCCTTCGCTGCTTACCCCATCTCGGCCCAGAGTCCCACGGCTACCAGTTACATCTGAGACTTCCACTTGGCTGTTCTGCTGGGTTCGTCCCTGCTCTGGGGCTCTGCCTGGTCTCCATGTCTCCTAGGCTCCTCAGTCCTCAGCTCTGGGACTTCCTCTCTTCATTCCACTCCAGCCATCTTCCTGTTGCTGACTCTCTAGCTGTCATGGATGCTGCTGATTCAAGATTCCTTATTTCAGTGGCAAGCTCTGACTGGCAGCCACCTACATGAGTTTTCTTTTTTCTTTTCTTTTTTTTTTTAAGATTTATTATATATATATA
>NW_022196897.1:114812409-114819267 GCF_008632895.1 Mastomys coucha
TTTCCTTTCTATTCATCTATTGACTACAGTGGCTGCTGCCCTGGGTCCCGCCAAGGGTGTGATTGCATACATACAGTAAATATTACTCTCACACTTAGAAAACGTGGAATTCTGAGGCATGTCTGGCAGAAGTGTTTCCGATTCGGGATGACAGACCAGCAACTCCCACGTCTGACCTGACCTGAGTCTTCCTAGTTCATGAGTAGTACTACTGCTAACGCTCACCTTTCAACACTCAAAGTAGGAGAGCTGCCGAGCGAGACTGCAGGGGCCTGGGCATGAGGAGCTCTGTGGATGGGCAGCCAGCCAGGTACTCATTTGGCTAATCAGGATGTAGGGAGTCCAGAGAGGGAAGCATCTGGGATGCTAGAGAAAGTGAGGCTAAAATGCCTGAGACCGCAGGCAACAGAACGCCCCTCCCCATCCCACCCCCACCCACCCCACTCCACCCCCACCCACCCTGTGACACTGAAATAGTTAACTCTAGCTCCTCATGAGAAAGTAGCACCTGTCTAGACGAGAGAATCTGTTATTTTTAAACAGTTGGGCTTACTACCTAGATTAGTCCATTTGCAGGCTACACAAAGGGGTGGGATGGGCACAGTGAGGGGGGTCTATTGGGAGAATGTTTGCGGTATTCAAATGCTGATTTCCATACCTGGAGATCAGGATGCCATCATTATTATTAAACATTTTTGTAAAACATTGTTCTTCATCACCTCTGATTGCTTAATAAAGAGCTGATCAGCCTATGGCTGGGGAGGAGAGTTAAGGTGGGACTTCGGATCCCAGTGAGGGGGGTCCTGGGTGGAGAAGGGCCAGGTGAAGTCTCCTGGAGAGAATCAATATAAGGAAGGACATGGGTGGAGCAGGAGCTGCCAGGGCAAAACTAAGATGGCAGGCACCGGGCACATGGCTGGCAAGGGTTAGAATAGATGAGTATCTGTCCAGCTATGATGCTTTAAGATTACTAATAAATATACCAGGTCTCTATGTCATTATTGGGGTATAGGGGAGGATGTAGAAAAGCCCTGAACGTTTACAGGGACGGCTTCTCTAGAAGTCAGAGACTCATGGTGGAGTAGCACCTTTGTCCCAGGGGAGCTCAATAGGAAGGTCACACCCATGCACTCCCACGTGGCCCAGCCTTGGCCCAGCGCTGGCCCTGGAAGCCATTCCTGTTCACTGCTGTCCACCAAGGCAGTGATAGCCAGCTTTCTTAGACTGTGGACAGATGGCGGGCAACACTCGTGACTCAGTTTTGACTCAGCTCCTAGCCCAGGCTGGGCATGAGGCAAATGCTCCCTGACTCTGTCTCACTACAGCGACCTCTGTGCAGGAAGCAAAGGACATGTGTAGCATCTCAGACTCCCTTGACGTCTCTGTGTCCTCTGAGTCTCTCTGTTCTAGCCTGTGTTTGTCTGACTTGGGTCCCACCTTGTGTATCTCTATACCCATCCCCCGCCCTCCCGAGTTGTTTTGTTTTGTTTTATGTTGTGTTTGTGAGGTTCTGGAGATCACACCCAGGACCACACACACCAGTCAAGGTTTCGGCCTGGCTCCCAGGTCTTGAAGGTTGCAGTGAGGAGAGTTGGGGATGCTTGTTGAGGAGGTTCCCTTGCTTGGGTACTCAAATTATCCTCTGTCTAGATCTCAGTAGAACTAAAGCCCACATCCCTCTCCCCCCTGGTAAGAGCCTTCACCTGGGTCTCACATGTCTCTCCAGCCAGAGACATAACTGCTCCTGTGCCCTCTACCAGTTGTGACTCTCAGGCTCTTGCACAGAGCTGCACAGCTGCTGAGCTGTGTGCAGCCCCACTAGTTTTCCAGATGGAGTAGCAGAGCATCTTCTCAGTAGTCGGTTTCAGCTAAAGAAGGAGCTCCAAAGAGTCTTGATTTTCTCTCTCGTTGAAACAGACACTTATGTCGTCTAGGCTAGCTTCAAACTTGCTATGTAAATGGAAGATGACCTTGAACTACTAAACCTCCTGCCTCCAGCCTCTCAAATGCTGGGAGTATGTGCCAATAGGCCCAGCCGAGAACCTTGCTTTGATGGTATGACACAGTGGAGAGCCCTTGGATTCTCGATCCTCAGCACCCAAACTTGTGCTCTCTTTTGACAGTCAGAATGGGCTGTGTGGTTGGTATGCTTCTTCTCTGCTCCCTTCTTCACTCTTCCAGGAACTGAAGGGTTCCCACTAGTTCTAGCCTGAGCTCAGTGGGCAGGGACTGGCACACTCTCTTCCTATCCTGGGCCCAATATGCCCAGGCTCCCATATTCTCACATGTGCACAGATCCACACTCACATAGACTCTCTACATGCAAGTGCCTACGTCCATGTCTACGCCTACACTCACCTTACATACTCCCAGGCAACTCCACTGTTGCCATGGAAGGAGCAGAGTTCTTGGGAATGTCCTAATCTCTCATCCGAAAATTCTCCCTAGTCCCCACCCAAGGAGGGGAAGCAGCCTTTGTCCTGGGAAGGGCAGAGCTATTTCTGGAGCTTAGTGTTCCACACCTTCCCCAGCAAATGGAGTTTACCCTCTGGCCACAGTCTAGTTAAGGTCCCTCCTCAGAGCATACCCACTGGCAATACACCATATCTGAGTGAGGAAGGCTGCTGAGCCCAGAACCCTGGGGGGTGGGGGTGGGGTGCTGGTGGCCTGGCCATTGCCTCAGCCCATCCTCTGCTGGGTCCTAAGGTACACTTCCTTCCTACCTTCTAGCATTGCCTGATTATTGAGTATGTGAAAATACAAACCCTATTTTCTTAATGACCTCATCTCAGACTTGTTTGTTATAAAGAGTTCCTGATATACAGCCTGTGCCCCCATCTAGCAACTGACTCTAGAGTCACCACCAGGAGGTTTTCCCAAGTTCAAAGGGGCTAGAAGCCCCACTTCAGCCCTGGGGCATGGGTCCCATGCTGTCAACTCTGCTATAGCTAGACTGGGGTGATCTAGGGTGACGTAGAAGGAAAGATAACCTGCCTGCTCTGTTGACCTCTCTGAGTGCAGGCGTTCAGGAATACAAAGGTACTGTACACCTGTGTATGCATGTGTGTGTGTGTGTGTGTGTGTGTGTGTATGCTGATATGTGAAAGCCTGATGTCAGCACCAAATATCTTCTTTTCATTCTTCTTTCCTCCTTCTCTCTCTTTCTCTCTTTCCCTCCCTCTTTTCTTTTCTTTCTTTTTCTTTTCTTTTCTTTTCTTTTTTTGAGACAGAGTCTCTCCATGTAGCTTTGGCTGTCCTGGAACTCACTATGTAGACTATGATCTCGAACTCACAGAGATCCACTGGCTTCAGTCTCCTGAGTGCTGGGATTAAAGGCATGCACCATCATACCCAGCTTTGCTTTTCAAGCATGGTCTCTCACTGAACATGGAACTTACTGATTGACTAGACTAGCTGGTCAGCAAGCCTCAGGGATCCTCCTGTTTCTGTGCTGCCCCCCTGACCTGCAGGGCTAGAGCTATAGATGTGCTGCACCCCCTAAGCCTGACATTTTACATGGGTACTGGTGATCTGAACTCAGGTCTTTATTGACAGGGTTATCACTCCCAACCTTGATACTTCTTTGAAAAAAAAAAAAAAAAACCTAGGACTGGAGAGATGGCTCAGTGATTAAGAGCACTGACTGCTCTTCCAGAGGTCCTGAGTTCAATTCCCAACAACCACATGGTGGCTCACAACCACCTGTAATGGGATCTGATGCCCTCTTCTGGTGTGTCTGAGGAGATCAACAGTATAC
This sequence comes from Mastomys coucha, assembly GCF_008632895.1. Classification (NCBI taxonomy): domain Eukaryota; kingdom Metazoa; phylum Chordata; class Mammalia; order Rodentia; family Muridae; genus Mastomys; species Mastomys coucha. Next base: position 114,816,167 of record NW_022196897.1, read on the forward strand.
TCACATACATAAAATAAATAAATCTTTAAAAAATTATTAAAAAATTAAAGAGTAATCTTTATTTTATTTTATATGAATGGGTGTCCAGCCTGTATGTGTGTATGTGTAACATGGGTCTGAATTGCCTGCAGAGGCCAGGAGAGGGCTTCGTATCCCCTGGGACTAGAGTTACAGCTGGTTGTGAGCTACCATGTGGATGCTGGGAATCAAACCTGGGTCCTCTGGAAGAACAACCAGAACTCTTTAACTGCTGAGCCACCGTTCTAGCACTTTGTAGACAGACAAAGGCACTTATGGTCTACTCCTAGGAAGGAGATTCAGGGGCACTCCAAGCAGGTTGGTTCTGTTTCCACTTCCTGCACCAGCAACTAAGTAGAGCAATACGCAGGGAGCTCAGAAGGCTGGGCAGAGGGAGAGCTCCAGAGCAGGGGCGAGGGGGCAGGGTGGGGGTGTCTATACATTTATAGTTTATGAAAAGTTACAAAATGAGAGCTATACTGATACTACCTTTATACATACTTTTTAAAAACAAAGATTGATCTGCTGCAAATGTTAAAATGTTTATTATATTTATTTGTATGTTTTGTAATGTGTATGTGTGTGTGCGTGTATGAGGTTTGTAGGTGCATGCATGCACATACACTCTGTAGTACATATGTGTAGGTCAGAAGAAAACTTGCAGGAATCGGTTCTTTCTTTCTACCATGTGGGTCCCTGTCTGAACTTAGATTGCCAGCCAGCCACGCTTGGTGGCCGTCCCCGCCTTTAACCACTGAGCCATTTCCATTGCTTCTATAGCTGATATCTTGTTCCATGTAATTTCCCACTGTCCCCCAACTCTGTTTGCCTACATGTGTGTATGTAAGTATGTCTAGATGCTTGATGGCTTTTTCTGAAACATTTGAAGGTTAGTGACCACACTGTGACATTTATCCTAAATCCTTCAGTAGTATTTCCCAAGACTCAAGATATTTTCTTATATTACTGCAGTAAAGCCATCTGTACCTTAGGTTTACATGAAGACAGAACTTTCCTCTAATCTAGAGCCCTCATTCCAGCTGTATTTGTAGATCTAACACTGACCCCAGCACTATATTATGTCCCTGCAGTAGAACTCGGCTGTAATTGTTTGCCATAATTCTTTAGCCTCCTTTAAGCCAAGAACCTTTGCCCAGCCTTCCTTTATCTTTTAGGACATCGAAAAGTCAGAGGACTTTTGTGAGGCCGTTGGGCAGAGGAGGTTTTGCCTAGTGGTTTAGAATGAAGACATTGGTGCCCAGCTGCCTGGGCCTAGCCCCCCCCCCCCCCCCCCCCCCCCCATTCTTCCACTCTTTAAGACTGGCAAGGTTGTTCTAGCACTGTGTAATGGCTGAACACCTTTAAATTCTGCAAACGATGGGGATGGGCCCACCTGGAGGGCAGTTATGGGAACTGATATATAGCCAAAATCTCTTCTTGAAGTGGCTTGGAGTGTAGTCCCTGCCCCTATAGTCAAGGCCCAAGGTCAAGGCCAAGTAGGGCCCTAAGTTCGTGGTCCACCCTATTGGCTCTTCAGTTATTTGCGAGGTTCTGTGGTCTAGACAAACAGCTGCTGAGCACACAGTAGGACATGCCAATGCAATAGGTTTTACCCAAAGGAAGTTCCGGCTACCTCCCTGTGGCAGTGCAGATCAAGAGTACCCACAAAATGGTGCCAACTTCAATGAGTAGTGTGGCTGCAGTACACCTGCACAAGTGACTTAAGGAACACTGAAGTCATCCACTGCCTGAGCATTAGTGGGTGGGGTGCCTACTGTCAGACACAAGGGGAGGCCCAAGTTCCACCACAAAAAGGTCTTTTATGGATATACATATGTATTTCTAAGTGTGACCTGCTTAAACCGCATCATGATGCTTATATGTATGTTTTTCAGCGTTGCTCATTTGGTATTGGTTAACCATTTGGTGCGTTCTTCCCTGGGGAAAACTATTTCTCTCACTGTGAGTGCTCCTTAGTCCTTTGTGTAGGTTTGGGGCCTTGTGGTTCTCCCCATTGATCCACTCTGGCACGTCTACTGTTGTCCTTGTTCAGCTCCTGCGTCAGTCATGTTGGAGAGACTCTCTAGGTGTAGCATCACTGACCATGCCAGGAGACAGTCTCACAGCAACCTCCCAGTCTCACACAACCTCCCTGATTCTCAGGCTCTTACAATCTTTTCTCTCCATCTTCCAAAATGTTTCCTGAGCCTTGGGTACAGCTCGCCATTTTAATTGACTGTGTTTTCTCTGGAATGGTCTCTGTTGCAAAGAACAGTTTCCTTGAGGAAGTGGGAGGGCTACACTTACTTGCAGGTATAAGGATAAATATTTAGAATGTAGTTAGGGATTTATGTTGGTTAAGTAAAGTGTAGTTGTAGGTCTTCTCCAAGATCCACGACTTCACTAGCCTTGGGGAGTTGGCTAGGTTTCCTGTAGCAGGCATGGTTTCCCTCTTGTTAAGCAAGTCTGCAGTTCAGGTTACCACCAAGGTAGGCTGCTATTGCACTCTCTGTGCTCTTCTGCCATGATGGCTGTTGTCGAGGGTCCCAGGCATCACAGCATGGTGTCTTCTGGTACCATGAAAGTTAGTCCTCAGGGAGGAGACATTCAGGTCTAGCTCAGGGGTCTTCTGAGCTCTGTGTCTGAAGTGTATGGTGTCTTCAACAATAGGAGCTTACCTCTTACCTCCAGTGGAGAACCAACACCAATAGCCTGCATGTTTTAGGAGACTTGGTGACCTCTGACCACTGACTCAGAAGAGGGCTTTTCATGTCTGGTGTTGAGGTTTTGTTAAGGTTTGGTTTTGGACCTCAGGACAAAGGACTGGGGTGCATATTTTACATTTCAAAGTAGACCTGGCCTCCAGGATCTCCCAGCATCCTTCAGTTCCTACCTGGCATACCCTATGCTTTCCCCAGAGGCTCTTCCCTGCCATGGACCGGGATTTCTCTCGGGGTCCCTGTTCCGCGGGACGAGGGATTCTGGTCAGGTGGGCACGGGATTCGGCTTTGACAAACTACACATGGGTGGTGTAAAATCTGAGTGTATTTCTTTAAAAATGGCATGAGGCTTTTACAATCATT
>NW_022196897.1:114819847-114861584 GCF_008632895.1 Mastomys coucha
GGCAGGAGACTGACTTTCCTTGAAGTTTACACCTCAGATACCGCCTTCACGCAAAGTGTGCGTGGCACTTCCCTAATATAATATAGACAATTTGGTCTCTTTTCTCTCTCTCTCTCCTCTCTCTTCTCTCTCCTGTCCCCTCTCTCCCCATGACAACTTCCCTGGCCTTCTTCCTTGGGGCCAGTGAACTCGCCCACCTGAGAGCAGCTTCCCAATAAACTTGCCTTTAATATAATCTAATCTGGCTTGAATTGGCTCATTTCACTGGCAGAGGGATAACCTATCAGTTAGGTATCCTTTGGCTCTCGGGGCACATTGTCAGCCCTGTGATGCTTTGGCAATGTCCCAGTGACTTCCTGTGGACAGGTGCCTTCCCTTTCCCTTTTCTGACCCAAAGAAGTTAGTATCTAATGTAGAAAAGAGCATTAGAAGGAATCTGTGAGATCAGCAGGATCACCCGTGGAAGGGACACAGAATTCTCCGTTTCTGAAGCTTGGTTTTTCTCTGCTGTCAACAGAGTATTCAGGCTGCCATATATGGCCTGCCACCTCTTCCTCCACCCATGCAGGCATGAATCCATCTTCTTCTGCATCCATCCAACCAGGCCTAGCATCTGTGGACTCTATCTCATCTCCAACCTTTGCTCATCTGACATTGCCAATAAAGAAACCATTCATAGATATGCCTTTTATTTTTTATTTTGAGTTGTTTTTGTTTTGTTTGTTTGCTTATTTTTAAATGTGTATGTGCCTGCTTGTTTTCTTGGAAGGCATCAAGTCTCCTCTTCTACCATACTCCACCTATTACTTTGTGAGAAGGTCTGTTCCTGTACCTGGGCCTTGTGTTTCATCTAGCTTGGAAGTCCAAAAGCCACTGTGATCTTTCTGTCTCTGCCTACGCAGAGCTGTTCCAGGCAGACAAGGGATGCCTGGTATGTTACATAGGATCCAAATTCCAGTCCTCATGGTTGTTCAGCAAGTGCCCTTAACCACTGAGCCATCTCTCTGGTCTTCTTGTCTCCAGCTACCTAGTCTCGTGTAGCTCAGGCTGCTGGCCTTAAAGTCTCTGGGTAGCAGAGGATGACCTTGAACTTCTAACTTTCTGCTTTCACTCCAGAGTGCTGGATAGCAAGTGTGTATTACCATGCTCCACTCTGTAGAGCTGGGGATCAACTCATGCATCCTAGGGGGTCCTAAAAATCCCAGAGAATCAGCATTTGCCCAGACCTGCTTAGAAATGTTTCTCCATTTTAAAAATGCCAACTTTCACTTACTTTGATTGTTTAGGAGAGAAAAGTTTTCTAAAATAAACCATAAGCCTAAAACATTCTTTTATTTATTTATTTATTTTTATTTAAAATTCTATTTTCACCTGCAACTATATCTGTGAACCACCTGTGTACATGGTGCTTGTGGAGGACAGAAAAGGGCTTTGGATGCCCAGGAGCTGGAGTTGTGGATGCTGTGAGTTGCTGGGAATCAAACCTGGGCCATCTGGAAGGTTCCTCAGTGCCCTTAACCACTTAGGCATCTTTCCAGTCCCAGACTTGACTCCCTTTTACAAGTCCACACCTGTCATCTAAGTCTCCCTGGATGGTCCAGGTCAGAGCTCCTGAAGAAAATGGCTGTTTTGTTGTAAGAGCCGGGGGCGGAGGGCTAGGGGGCACATCAGGCTGCTTACTCTCTGCACTAGGTGGTCCAGTTGCTCTCTCTGCCTTCTTTGTCTCCCTTTGGTACCCAGAGGCTAGGGTTCTGCTCTCATCACCCCTCCAGCAATTTCTCCTTTAATGTTCTTGAACTGGAAATTTACTGACCGATTCTAGACTTGTGTATAAAGAAGATCCCAAGTTCTTTAGGCATTTACAAAAAACTCTTTTATAGTTTTATTGTTTATTGTTAAAGTGCAGAGTCCTCACCTTGAACTCCTATGTTTGCTTGACTTCCAAACTGCCTTGACTTAGGAGGTCCTTGGCTGCCTAAGTCCTGGAAATGGCCTGGGGTAGATTAGGTGTTCTTCCTTGGTTCTTACTGCCTGAACAAGGGAGGAGATGGCAGAACCATCTTTGTTGTCCCCACCCTTGGAGGACAGCGGCAGGGACAGAAACACAGGGTGGGGTTAGCTGGGTCCCAGACTGCTGAGGGAACAGCTTGGCCACACAGATAGTGTGCGGTGCGAGTGACTGGGGAAGGCATCTCTGGCTTTTCACCCTGGTGATGCCTAGTGTGGGTGAGCTACCAGAGCCCACCAGGGAGCCCAGCCAGGACCAGGACAGGGAGCTTGGTTTCCTCTCAAGGCCTGATGCATGACTAGCACCAGAAGTGACATGGACATTTGGGATGGGGGTAGGTCAGCCTACGTGTGTCCCACGTGCCACAGTAACACACAGTGACTCCTCTCAGCACACAGCCAGGCATGGACATCATAGGGAGACTTTTCTAAAGACGACACTGACTTGTCAGGTGGAAACACTGATAGCAGACATTGGTAGGAAATCTCTTTCATGATTTCCCCAGAGAATCTCTGCCTTTCACCTAGTGACATGTGCTACTCAGTTGTGACAAGCACATGTCTGAGTTTGGACGCCTTGACCCCATTCAGAAACTGACAACCCCCTACACTGACAACCACACCTCTCCTTCCAAACATGAATGCTCCTACAAGTTTCTGAGCAAGGAGGTTGTGAGCTACTGATGTGTACATTCACTAGTACACAGGTATCCACAAAACATGCTCACATATAAACACAGACATGTAAACCAATACTGTATACATGTAGGCTCAGACACACATGCCCCTTCTGCACCATAACATACATAGTTAGACATATATACCAAATCTGTCCACTCTCATGATGCACACACAGACATTAGTGCCCACTTGATATGCACATGTGTTCTCAGACACACTCATTTGACACACTCACATGTATGCTCCTACACATTCACCCATTCTGAACCTTTGCATGCATGTATTGCCACATGTACCAATTCTCACTCTTGCACGCGTGTGTAGGCACACACTCCCCATTCTGCACACCTATATACATACTCAGACATATCTACCTGCTCTGCATGCTAAGACATGTGAAATCACTCATCCTGGCACACATGTGGAGAAACCCTGGGCCCAGCCGAGGATTTACTCGCTATCATTTTTGCAGTTACAAGGGCATTCTGCCCTCCTACTGGGTCCCTGCCAGCAGGGTCTTGGATGCTGGATTTTGGGGGTGGGGTTCGGGGTAGGGAGGACAGGATGGATGGGAAGGCATTTGGGGATGGGGAGGATTAAGTGAAAGGCAACCAGGCACTAGTCAGCCTGGGTCTGCTTGGCCCTTCTGAAGCTTACAGGTCTCTGGCCTATGAGATTCTTGTGTTCAAGTCGATGCTGGCATGGCTGGTGAGCATTGGGTATTCCCATGAGATCCTACAACACACCTATGACCCCATCTTCCCTGGCAGGTGCAGGAGCTCTACTGAGTGGAAGGCTGTGGCTACTCTGGAACCCACATCAACGGCTCCCAGACTTTCTCCAGAGGGCTGGTGTTTACTCACTCTGTGGGAACCTGCTGAATGTGTGCTGTCGTGGAATCGGGGCGGCTGGAGGTTCATGGTTTCATCTGCCTATTGGAGTAAAGGCTCAAGAGGCAGAGGTGGAAGGTGCGGGGGGTGGGGGGGGAAGGGGAGGCAGCTGGAGGAAGGAGGGACTATGAGAGGAGAGTGGTGTGAAGAGACACCACAAAACAAATGCCAGCTGGACAGGACAGGTGGAGAGCGGTGGGAAAGAATGACCGAGGTCTATAGGCCTCTGGGAGGCTCTGTGATGTGTGTGTGTGTGTGTGTGTGTGTGTGTGTGTGTGTACACGCGCGCGCGCGCGCGTGCGCTCCTTCCACTTCACTGCAGGGCAGAGATATGGAGCTTCTACACCAGCAGATTCATTCAGAGGGTCAACTTTTCTTGCTTCCATGGCTCATGCTCTTCCACCTGACAGGTGAGGGCCAGTTGGGAACACAGGAAGTCCTCAGGGCCTAGCTCTGGCCTGGTAGACTGCTGACTGTCTAGATTCTCCCTCCCAGAGACATCTACGCCTGTCTGGGGGATTTCCTCTCCAGCTGTTTCCATAACATCGTGTGCCCTGCCTTACCCATCCAGAGCTGGAGGGGCTCCAGGAGCTCCGGAGGAAAGCCTCTACTTCAGGCCTGTAACCTTGCTGACCCCAAGGGTGGGTCTCAGCACAGGGTGAATTTCTTCCCCAGATGTCTGAGTCATAAGCCCAGGCTGCCCCCAGTGAGGCTAGAGAGGTCATGTGGTATAGAGAGGTCATGTGGTGTAGCCCTCAGTGTCAGGAGCCAACAAGTTAATAACTAGCAGGTGATCTTCCTGAGTCTGCCTTGAATTAATAAATAAATAATCCATGGTAGATTTGCTCCGATAGACAAGGCCCAGAGGAAAATCATCTTAGGAAAGATTCCTGCTGTTAATATGCTTTTCCTGCTATATATGTTAAACATATATTACATCACTAGGTATTAGTCCACTCCTTTGAGTAGATCTCTGCAGAACAATGAAGATGAACTGTCTTGTAGACAAGTAGATGACTTCTTAATTCTTAATGATGATCCTATAAGAATTCCTAAAATTATATCAATATTTATTAAGCTCTTTTATAGTGGGACTGCTATTAGGTCCTTTCTGGTAATCAAAACTGCAATGAGAACTCTGCCGGTCTTAAGTGTCACTTCTGATAGTAAGCAGGCATTCTACTACTCAGAGCACGTTCTAAGAGGGTGTAAAACCATTAACCAAAGGTCATAAAAAGGGAACTGATGATTTATTATAAATGCTAGAAAAGAAAATATTGACTAGGTTTATCTATACAAAACTTCACTCATAACTTAGTTATGTTTTTTAACTCTCCATGAACCTGTGGAGCTGTGACAAGTGATGAATGGTTAGCCAGATAATTACTCCTAATGGATATGCATGTAAATACTCACTGTTGTAAACTCCTTATTCAATTCATGATTGGAATATGTGTGAACTTGTGATGAACTCTTTTACCATGTGATCCTGTATTCTGAAAGCTGTGTAAGTGTTGGAGCTCAAATGTCCCTTGTCCCACTTAGGATCATTGCGATCATTTAGGTTTTTCCCTTTTCTTAGAGAGCTTTCATAGGAAACTTTTTACAACTTAGAAATTAATGCTAGATTCACTTTTCAAAGTGTTTCTTTCTGCGACTTCAACTAGCAGGCTGAAAGTTAGAGCCACACAGTGCCTGCAGAGATAGGACAAAGGCCACATCACTTAATCCCCTGCTATTAAGCTACAGGCGTTACTTGCTTAAGCCAGCAGCTTTTAACGCTCAGAATGAGCAAGAAAGTTTTTAGGACTTTTTAGAAAGTTATCATCACATTCAGTATACTTAGAGAGCTAGAGCATCTGGAGACCATCAGTCTTTACGGCCACACCAGAGTCCTATCTGTGTCTCATTTCAACCTGCCCCAGGCCAGAAAGCTCTGGGCACCTCAAGACTGGTGGACACTTCCGCCCCCCTCAGCTGTTGACTCTGTCTGTCTTTGTCTGTTTCGGTGTGACACTGGCTATCATCTTTGTGTCCTTTTGAAGCCTCTTTTAGGAAGCAACTGATGCCATGTCCATCTGTCAGTGAGTAGCTGGAATCCCAGGACTCCTGATATGTCTGTTGGTGTTCCTGAGCAAACTCCAGACCTCCAGTTACCATAGAACTTACCCCATTTTCTGCTGAGGACTTTGGTCCATGCTTTCTTGGCCAACACCCACTGCCTTGGACATAGACATGCAGGCAGGCAGGTAGGTATGGGTATGCATGCATGTATATGTGTGCACACTTATGTATATATAGGGGAATGTAAACACATGTACTGTCTTCTGTAGGGCTGTCTTAAAGAAATATTTTGAAGGACTTGGAGAAATATGTGGAGAAAGATGTGAGTGGCCATAGATCACAGAATTGATTGGCTCATCCCCTTTTCCCAGGTAGCAAGCAGCCAGGCCCTGCTCATCTCCCTCAAGGCTTTCACAGACCCCTCTGGCTTTCTACTATGGAGCCTAGGTTGTAGGTGACACCAGGGCTTGAAAGCCATGAAAGCCAAATCAGCTGATCTCTGGGAGGCCCAGAGCTGGGAGGTTGGGAAACCACTGCTTTGCCCCAGGCATGCATCCCCCATCTCTCTGGGTAAGATGGATGTAGTTGGGAAAGTGCTTTCGGCCACCAACAAACTACAGCTGTACTGACATGAGTGTGTGCACACGAAAGGAGGGGCCTGGTTTTCTTCATGGCCCCAGGGGACACTGAGACACTTAGAAGGGAGGAACAAAAGCCTTCTTACCCTCATCACCCGGCATCTTGGGTTCTAATTTCTTGGCCTTTCAACTCCAATTTTCCTACCATCTTGTGCCTGAGGGCCCAGAATAGGGGGTGATGTAGTGAAGGCAAAGGCTGGATGCCCTCTGGCCTAGCCTAGAATGACTCTTGATCCCGGCCCTGGCCCTCCCAGGCCATTACAGCTTACCTGTTTGCTGTCTCTTGGGTTTGAGGGGCTGGGGAGGAGGGGTATGTATGTGGAAAGAGCAAGAGGGCCAGCCTCTCTTAGTCCAAGCTTTGTCTGAGGAAGAGCTATGTGAATCCTCATTCCCCATGGGTAGGCCTCCCTGGAGTCTCTGAGTGGGTGGGGCAGAACCACTTACATCTTCCTCAAAGGCCTGTTAAGAGACAGTAATATATTTGAGGGGGACTTAGGAGGGTGCGTAAGCTACCTGTCTGGCAGATCCAGGAAATCAAAGGACACACCCCGATCTATGGGCATGATTAATATTGCCTGCTGGGTGGCGACTGTGTCTTGTTCCATGTCCTTGGGGCTCTTCACTGTGAGTAGCTCTGGAGGCTAGCCTGAGAGTTCACACGAAGGGAGTCCTCCTCTCTCCCCCAATTACCATTGGTCATTTAGTGTCTGGCTTGGCTGGGGGTGTGGTGGCTAGAGACCTCCTGGTTCCTCGGCCCAGGGTTGTCTCATTAGACTCTCATTAGGTTGGCAGGCAGCAGCCAGCTCACTTCTTGGACTGTGTATGCCTATGTATCCTTCCACATTTCTGCACCTGCCCCACAGGTAGAGGCCCACAATCTGGAGGCCATACTTTGTTCTGATTGTGGTAAACACACAAAAGCCCATTTTTCTTTCTTCCTTTCTTTTTCTTTCTTTCTTTTCTGTCTTCCTTCCTTCTTTTCCTTCCTTCCTTTGCCTGTCTGTCTGTTTGTTTCTTTCTTTCTTCCTATCTGTCTGTCTGTCTGTCTGTCAGAAGAAACAGTCCTGAGGTAGGTCGACATAGTGATGGCAGTTGTTGACATCTTGTGTTTCATGGACGGGAGGCTTCCTGACTCTAGAGTTTACCTCACCTATGGCTGCTGCTGGCTCTCCTAGCTTGCCTGTCCCTGGAGACCGGGATCCAGAAGACTGCTTTAGGGCCTGGTAACAATCCCTCCTCATCACTTCCATACTAGTCCTACCACACAGACCTCCCCACCCTCCCTGACCAGGGATGGCATCGTTCTCTTGGCTCAGGGCTCCCTCAGCTTCTCCAGGACTCCAGAAAGCTCCATGTGGGCTGCCTACACAGGTTCTTCACCAGTCCTGTGAAGGGACCAGCTTCAGCTTCCGCCTATGTCATCAACACCCTATGGCTTCCACCCCAGGGCAGAATGGTGAGAAGCATCCAGTCTTTCTTTGTTGAGGCAGACTCATCAGACCTGGCATGAGTTTCTCAGAGTTTGTCTCTATGATTTGTGTGTGTGTATGTGTGTGTGTGTGTGTGTGTGTGTGTGTGTATAGATGATAGGCATTTTTTATACTGGGGACCACCTATTTGGGAACATTGCCAAATTTAAGAAGTACCAGGACTGGAGTACTTGCTTGGGAGTTCCTGAGCTGTCCTGAGAGCTGAGCATCTGGATGAAAGAGAAGGATGAGCCAGGAGGGCTGCCATGTTTCTGTCTTCTGGAAGGGAATCTCAACTACTAGGTGACATATGGAGATCTATTTTTCTACACAAGGAAGCAGAGACCTAGAAAGTTAAGAAGTTTGTCTAAAATCACACAGGTGACAGGGATCAAGCTGGGACTAAGGTCCCCATTCTCTGACTTGAGGTCCCCAAGTGATTCCCAGAGCGGGCTTTCTCTCCCACCCTCCCCACCTGTCCTGAGGACTTAGTGTGTGAAAGGCACACTTTCTCATCTACGAGAGAGCAGGACTTGCTTGCTTTCAGCTCAAACAATTTCAGGTGTGCCGTTAGCTCTGTTGGGTCTGAGTCATTGACTCGTGACTTCTGTAAGGCTGGCCGCCTGACTCTCTGGCTGTCTTTGTCACACACAGCCCGTGTGTATCCTCTTTGCTCTGGGTTTAGTCTTATCTGACCTAAGGGGGTGATGGACGGATGTTGTGGCTGGGGTTCAGAGTCCTCTGGTTGGGGGATGACCGACAAAAGTAATCAGTGGGTAACCGAATGTTACCCAACATTTCCGTCTCCTGACCGTGCTCTTCAGAGTAGCCTAAGCATATGGAGAGGCTCCACACACCTGGTAGATCTGTACAAGAGTCTGAACTTACCTGGGGGTAGTCAGGATGAGGAACGGGGCCTGGGGCCTGGGCACACAGAAAGCAAGAAGGTGTATTTTGGACCAGACTTCCCTGGAGACCCCTCTGAGGCCTCTTGGGGGTCATGTTCACTCCGTGCTTCCCTAAAGCCTTTCCTCTTAAGCCACTGGGCACAGACTCAGGGGCCTGGCCTCTCATACAGGCACACACCACACCATGGGTGTCCCCTTCATCCCCTCCCCGCTCTGGCTCCCACTCCTTATGCGATGTATCTCCTCCTAATGTTCTGTGTCCCTTTCCCATAAGGGAAGGTTATATACTCTCCTCTCCTGGATCATATTGCTATTTTTGGAACAGGAACATTGGAGCCAGTATGGGCTACAAGCCATCAACTCCACTAAAAAAGAGATGTTAAGTGGTATGTGGTGGGTGAGAAAGGGTAAACCCGAGAGGAGATGAGCCTTCCCTAGCTTGTCTAGAACTAATTTGTCTCCATTTGTGCCCAACTGATTTTCCCCAGCTTTGTCTAAGTGCCTCCTGACCTTGTCCTACAGCGCCCTCTGCTGGTTATTCTACTAAATGACAGTAGCATGCTCTTGTGGAAGGGTTGCAATCGACCCTGTTTCTGGGACTTGCCTCTTTCTGGCCCCTCAGTCTTCACCATGAACTCTCTCCAGACATGCCTGACCGGTGGACTCGGCCTCATGCAGCTAACTAGATAGCTGTTATGGATGTCTGGGGTCAATGGAGAAGGAGCCTGAGAAGATGGGATTCTGGGTCAGTGACTGATGGGTCCTGGGAAAAAAGAAAACATTCCCCTGTGGCATGCTGAACAGGGAACCTGGGAGATTCGCACAGACCATTCAAGTCAAGAGTTACAGAAAAATATGACAATCTTAGGCTCAGCTGGATCTTGGCAGAGACTTGTAAAGCTTAAGGTGACTAGCAGGTAGCCATCTGAGTGGTCTCTGCTGGCAGGATCTCAGATTTTTACAGATGAGGAGGTTGAAGTCTAGAGTCAGGAAAACTGTTTCAATCCAACTCTATAGTCTGAAAACAGGATTTGGAGGAGTCCAGGGCAGTGACTGTAGGCCTGGGCATGTGGGCCTTGCCTAGTCCTCTGCAGTTTTCAGCCATGGCTGATCACTCTTTTGAGCCAGGCAGGTTACACCGGGGGAAGGCAGGAGCAGAGCCTGGGCAAAGTGGAGAGGTATGCTGTCTCCAAAGCTCCATACACGAGGAGGCTTGTCTAGCATGTGTGAGGTTCTGGGTGCCAGCCCAGCACCGAAAATAAGAACTATAGAACGAGCGCTGGTTATGACGCACATACCAATGATCCTATCACGGAGTGCTGAGGCAGGAGAATTGCAAGTTCTAAGCCATCCCAGGCTACATAAACGAGATCCTGTCTCAAAAAAAAAAAAATACCCCAAAGAAATAACCAACCAACCAACCAACCAGTCAACCAACCCCAAATGTCCAAACTACTCGTATGCATCCTGTGGTTGTTGTTGTTGTTATTATTATTATTATTATTATTATTATTATTATTATTATATTGTTTTTCAAGACAGGGTTTCTCTGTATAGCCCTGGCTGTCCTGGAACTCACTCTGTAGACCAGGCTGGCTTCAAACTCAGAAATCCTTCTACCTCTGCTCCCAAGTGCTGGGGTTAAAGGTGTGCACCACCACTGCCTGGCGCATCCTGTGGTTTTAAAAGAGGCAGCGTCTTTCCTGCACATGGATGTGCCTCAGTCCCCAGAGGGTTTGGACAATGGCAGGACTGACTGGCTTGTCCCCATCAGGAGGTCACCCTCAGGGTGCATACTCAGTGGCACTCTCAGGACTTTGCCAGGTCCTCAGGCCCATTAACCAACTTCTTCTTCTTCTTCTTCTTCTTCTTCTTCTTCTTCTTCTTCTTCTTCTTCTTCTTCTTCTTCTCCTCCTCCTCCTCCTCTTCCTCCTCCTCCTCCTCCTCCTTCTCCTTCTTCTTTTAAAGATTTATTTATTTATTATATGTAAGTACACTGTAGCTGTCTTCAGACACACCAGAAGAGGGGGTCAAATCTCATCATTATGGGTGGTTGTGAGCCACCATGTGGTTGCTGGGATCTGAACTTAGGACCTTCGGAAGAGCAGTCAGTGCTCTTACCCGCTGAGCCATCTCGCCAGTCCCCATTAACCAACTTTTAGACACTGTGGGATCAAAAACTTTCAGATGCTTGCTCACAACTTTTTTTTTTGTTTGGTTATTTGAGACAGGGTTTCTCTGTGTAGCCCTGGCTGTCCTGGAACTCACTCTGTAGAACAGTCTGGCCTCAAACTCAGAAATCCACCTGCCTCTGCCTCCCAAGTGCTGGGATTAAAGGCGTGCACCACCACACCGCCACCCAGCCACAACTCTTAAAGATAAATACAAGAACACTAACCAGGAGTCAGGATTGTATAGAGAAGGCGCTGCCCCTGATGGCATTCTTTCTCACATTCAACCTTACCCCTGCTTTAGTGAGAGCCTGCTGTCTGGAAGCAATGCCTGTAGTAAGGGAGTGAGCGCAGCCCTCCCTGTAGCAAGCATCCAGTGGTTTCTGGGGACCAAGGAGATGATTTGTAAAGGGCTGGTTTTCCTCTAGGAGACTCTAGGATGCTCCTGGGTTAAGCTCAGGGAAGCAGGATGGTTGTGATCACACAGGAAAGGGTCCATGGGGACAATCCATGGGCGGTTTCCTGGAGCTTGTTGGTCCACCCAATGAACCCCCTTATTTTATCCTGTAAGACAGAAACCTGGGTTAAGGATCTGGACTCCAAAGTAGATTTGGGGGTTCCCCTGACACCCAAGTTTCCTGCCATTCTCTCATGCCCCAGACGTTCAAGAGGGGACTGACTACTGAGTATCTCCAGGGCTGCAGGGATATGCTGTGCTGCCTATACAGGACCGCCTGCCTTTGATGGGCAGTGGTAGAGTGTTCTTGGCAAGGCTGAGAAGCCCAGGGGCATTTGTTAGGTGTCATTGCATAAGGCAAGGGAAAGAAGCACAGGTCTAACTGACAAGGGGAACAATGAAAGAAATTTGACCTCTTGGCCTGGAGATTTTGAGGAAATGAAGCTTCCAGAACCTTCCTTGTTCTGTGCAATCTGTGGGCTCCTTCTACAGCATATGTGGCCTGGAACCAAGCACTGTGTGTGTGTGTGGGGGGGGGGGGGAGCGGGGAGGGACTGCATATCTCAGAAGCCTTGGGGTTCATCTACATCCAAGTTCAAACCAACAGATACCTCACGAGCTGCTTGTGGAGTAAGAAAGGGCTAGCCTGGACCCTGCCTCCTGATTCTTCCCCTATAGTCAGAAGGTGAATGTCCTGGATGAAGTGGGATTTGCTTTTTGCAGCAGAACTGGGAGGAGCCATTTCATTGTGGCTGAGAAACTCTGTGGCTTGTGGCTCCTATGGGGGAGAGCAGTAGTGACCCCCCACATAGGCAGTGGGAAATTCACAGACATTTTGTTTCCAAGTACAGTAATCCTTATTTACGTAGAAATGCATACAACTATAAGTTGCTTTTTATTTTTAATTTCCTGTTTGATTTTGATCAAACAGGGTGTGAGAATTATATTGGCTTTTAAAATTATGGAGATAATGACATTGTTTATGAATTCTAGTTCAGGTTAGTCTTGGGACTTTGCTTTCATAATTAGGGACGTCTGGGTTCTTGGGGCCATAGGATCTGCTCAATGACTAACTGTTGGTGTCCTGTAATCACCCTTTACAGATAGCTGTGGTTGGTCCGTCATCCAAACCCATCCACTGTGCTCTGCAGGAGAGGGTAGAACATGCACTGTCCTGAGTGGGAGTCTTCAGATGCCAATGGTCAGGGAGGAAGGTGATCCTGTGACTTCAGGGCTGAGACCCCTGCTGTCATGAGGGACCTTATTTCCACCCTGACACTTGTGGGGCCTGCTTGTTAAAATGTCCTGTCAAGTCCTCTTCGGCTGGGTGTGAGCAGATGGAGTGTATGTATACTATGTGCCGAGTGTCTCCTGCTTGGTGTCCGTGTAGAGCAGGAAGGAATTGTAAAGTAGCCCTGTTTGGGGATACCCAGGGAAGTCCTAATCTTGAACCTGTACTTTGCCCATCTTTTCGTAACCGACTCAGTCCTAGACATGGGCTGGGTAGACATGGTCCTAGACATGGGCTGGCTAGACATAGACTGGCTAGACATGAGCTGGCTAGATATGGTCCTAGACATGGGCTGGCTAGACATGGGCTGAATAGACATGGTCCTAGACATGGTCCATCACCTGCTTGAAACAGTTTTTAGTAACTGAAAATGTATGGAAAAAGAAAAGCATTGAAAACTTTTTGTCCTCCCCCCTCTTTTTCTTGAGACAGTGTTTCTCTATGTAGCCCTGGGTGTCTTGGTACTTGCTTTGTAGACCAAGCTGGCCTCAAACTCATGGAGATTGGCCTGCCTCTGCCTCCCAGGCATATACCACCACATCTGGCCACATTGAAAACTTCCAATGAACCAATGTGGAGTCCGAGAATTCTCTCAGGGGGCAGTATAGCTGTTACCTTAGAAGGCACCCTTCTCAGGCATTGAACCTTTTGAAAATGTATGTTAACAAGAAGAAATAGAAATCTTCTAACCAACACTTCCAGGGTTATATTATGTCTACATGTAATTTTACTTCTAAATATGTCTTTTAAAAATTGTATTTCTGTGAACTTTGTGTTTCGAATTTTCTAAAGCCTACTGGGCTGGATTGTCTTACTAAACTGGATTGGATTGTCTCATGAACTGTCCTGTCATCCTGAGTCACTGCGACAGATGATTCAGACACGTGGCAAAACACACCAAAACTCTTCTCATAACTGGATACTTTGATGGGAACCTCGCACGCAACCCTGGAGCCTCAGAGTTCTGAGTCCTGACTTTAATTCTCCCCCACTGTCCAGTGTTTGTCTTAGTGGAGATGACTGTTGTTATGTGGTGGCTCAGACTGACCCTACCTACTGGAGGTGACCAAGCGGACCTTTGAAGGGACAGCTCTAACAATGCAGCTCTCCAGTTCACTCTCAGGAGGTATGAGCATTTAGAATGAGGACGGCAGTTCCGTTTTCCCACTTGCTGTGTATTCCAGAATACACCTAGGTTTGGCACGGTTAAGACCTCTCCTCAGAGTGCTTCTGGGCCCCAGAGTCTATAGGGTTACACTCTTCAGGCATAGCTCAGGTGCCACTGGCATTGTGTTTTTGCATGCTAGTTCATTCCTCAGAGGCTAGCTCTATTTCTTCAGTTATATTGTTTATCCCTTAAGACCCACACTTTTCTGGAAAGGTCCTGGTATACACTATAAAGCCAATATTACAAAACCTCACAGAACCTCTTTCCTGGGCAGAGGACAAAGGTATAAACCATCAAAACACCTGAAGGGCTCAGGGAGGGAGGAGAAAAGAAGAGGAGGAAACAGGAAGAAGAGGAAAAAAGAGGCCTTTATACACTCTGCCCAGTCTTCCCTAAGGTGTCCCCCGACTCTCCATTTATTCCTGTTCCGACTTAGGCTTCAAGGCATGCTGCTACCCTGGCTAGACTTCCGTGTCCTCAGCTCCTGACCATAGACGGCTCTTGTGGTGCCTTAAACATATATTTGTGACTCTGATTACAAGTCACCACTAGCTCCTCAGATCCTTGGGGTCAGGCCATTTTGGCTCACCATCCTTATCTCCGGTGCCTGCAGCATCCTGAGTATTTTACTGAATGAGAAAGTTGCTCCTCTGGGTTGCCTTGGAGAACTGCAGGGGGAGGGGTGGAGCAAAGGATGTGGAGTAAGGGAGAGGAGGTGGGAATAGACTATGAAGTTTTGACTTTGGAATCTGCCCTCAGGAACTTGTCTGGGGCAGGATAGGGTGGGACAGGGACCTCGACTTGAGTCATATGCTGCAGGCTTTAGTTTTAAACCTGACGTACCTCATTTATCTGTACTTTGGAGATGCATGGTATCACTCCCAGGGATATGTGGCAGATACTGGCAGTCGTTTCTTCCACATACACATAAAGTTCATAGATCTGACAGACATTGCCAAGCTTTCTTTGAGGATGAGTAGGGACATGTGACCTCCTCTTCCTCCTTCCCATGGCTAGAGCTGGTTGTGACCTTACTTTGACCACCTCCATCAGACTCCCAGACAGGTGGCAGAGCCCCAGGATGGATATGGACTGTGCCTGGTACCATCTTAGTAACACATACTTTCACTGGGCCTGCTGATGTGAGAGCTGAGTTCCAGCCACTGAGCCAGTACTTTAATTCTGGCCCCACATCTCCAGCAGCATGAAAACTGAGTGGCCTAGCCACTGTACTTACAGAGTAAATGACAGCTCTTCCTCTATCAGCGACCCTCTTTCTACCCCACCCACTTTTGGTGTGTGTGTGCACGTGTGTGCGTGCATCAGTGTGTGATATGCACAGACATGTGAAGGCCAGAAACCTTGGCTATCGTGCATTGTCACTCTCTGCCTTTTAGACAGTTTCTGTGGCCACTAGCAAATCCCAGAGATCCCGGTGTCTCTGCTCTACATAACTCTGGGGTTACAGGTGCACTTATGACAATCTTAGCCTTTTCTGTAGGTGTTGGGGATCTGAAAGCAGGTTCTTATATTTATGCAGCAAGTGTGTTCACACTGACTCGTCCTCTCAGCCCAGGTGGCTCTCACTTGCTAAACTAGGAGCAGTTCAGACTTTCTCAGGTTTGCTATTTCCTAACCATCACTCTCTCACTTCTCTGTTGTAGCTAGGTGTTGAAAGTTCTGGACCTGGAGGCAGATGGCTCAGAGGTGGATTCTACCTTGTCACTTAATGTCTGTCTTACTTTTCTATTGTTGTGACAAAACACCATGACCAAGACAACGTATAGAAGACAGCATTTAATAAAAGGTTACATTTTCAGTGGGTGTGCCCATGACTATCATGGTAGGGGTCATGGGAGCCATCAGGCAGCCACTATACTGGAATCAGGAGCTGAGGGTCCACATACAATCCATAGGCAGAAGTCAGAGAGACAAACTGAGAATGGCATGGATTTTTGAAACCTCAAAGCCCACCCCCAGAGACATACCTCTTCCAACAAGTCCACACCTCCTAATCCTTCCCAAACAGTTCCATCAACTGTGGAACAAACATTCAAATACATGAGCCTATGGTTTATTTTGCTACTTTTTAAAGATTTATTTATATTTCTTTTATGTGTATGGTTGATTTACCTGTGTGTATGTGTCCACAGCAGCCAGAAGAGGGCATTGCATCTGGGTCCTCTGGAAAAACAGTCAGTGCTCTTAACCCCTGAGCCATTGCTCCAGCCTAGGCCTCTTATTAAAACCATCACATTGTCTAACTGTTGTTTTCCTCTCTGTGTCACAGTTAGTGAGAGATATAGTGAGTGGATATGTAGGGAACAAAGCACTGAACCAGATCCTTGTCCAGTGTGTGTGTGTGTGTGTGTATGTGTGTATGTGTGTGTGTGTGTGAGGTATGTCTGTCTGTGTGTGTCAGGCCAGCTCCATGCATAGCATTAGCCATCTTCGTGCTACTGATATAATGTGATCTCATTTATATTGTGCTGGAACTGTTTTCTAGAAGGTTTCGTCTACACAGTAAATAAGATGCCTAACTTTAGACATTGGATTTACAGCTTACGTTTTCATCAACACCATCAGGATGTCTCTTTCCAAATGAGTGTGGGAAGGGTATTTCATGGTTCTGGATGAGGCATGACTCCTTCCTCCAGTCCACGTCCCCCGCCATGGCTCCGCTGGGCTCTCGTTGTTCAGGTGTGGGGTCACATAGACACTGCCAGAAGAGTCCATTCCTCCTAAACCATTCAGATTGGGGGTGTGAAAGGTGACTGAGATAATGGAGCTCTTCTTAGAAATAACACATTTCAGTCTTTTCTAGTATGTGGATGACTCGGCAGAGTTCCTTGGCATCAAGGACTGGTAAGTGCATCTCCCCCTTGGCTTCTGGCTCAGTCATTCTGTACAGTGATAGAGTGGTGGCATATACAATCTTAGCTTCCAAGAGTCACTCTGTAATAATTCCCTCTAAAAAGCCACCCGTTAATCCCACGAGCTGCACCCACACAATGCCCCACATTTCTGTCACAGTTCCCTATAGACTCACCTCCCAGGTGGCCAAGGCTTGCCCCCTTTCTTCCTGCCCGGCTCTCTATCAGGAAACATCCATTCAGTAATGAGAACTTTAATATCTAGCAAGTAGTTTGTTGCAGGTGTAGCATCGTAACCGGAAGGCTCTATTTAGTTTGATCAGGCTTTGAAAACACTCCAATTAGTCCCCTGGAAATTACACATTTTCAGATACTAACAGTTCAACACTGTATTGTCAGTGTCTGGGAGGGATAGCCAGACATCTTGCAAAGAACTGGTGACAGAGAGGGAAACTGCTTCAGCAGCAAACGATGGTTCTGAGAAGTGAAGCCAGTGCTAAATCAAGCTAATTCTCAGGCCTGGGAAGGAGAGCCCAGACGTGTGAGCCATTCCAGCCGAGTCTGGCACTGCAGGCCCCACTTAAGGTCTATGAGGACTGAAACTGGAGTTTGAGATCTGAGGTAAGTTTCTTCCTTGCTGGAGGGCCTGGCTTCAGACTCTAGCTTGCTGATTTTAATGCTTCTGCAAGACTTGTGGTCACTAAGCAACCGTCGGAGCTGGTGCATGCATCCCTGCATGCTGGTGGGGATGGCCATCTATCTCTCAGAGGCTTGGTTCTGACAGGAAGACTTTCTGGGTGAGTTTGATGAACCTTGGTGCTATAAATTTGACCTTGAGAGGTGGCTTTGCTTCCCTCAGCAAAAAGTCCACCTCCTTGCAAGATCGTGTCCGATCCTTTATCCAGGGCAATAATGCGCCTCTTGGGGCTTCCCTCAGTGTTTTCCCAGAGAAACCCCTATATGTCTTACTAAGGCCATCACCATGACAATAAAGAAAACAACAGAGATGAACAGAATTCATTGGTTTTTATTTTAGGTATTACTTAGTACTTAGTAATCATAGTAACAAAGCTAAGATTTAAAAATGTGCCAACTAGGCTTTTCTATATGTTATATTTACAAAACAACTGTCCAAGGTGCAGAAAAAAACCCCCTGCCATAGTCTCTGGGGAGCTCGGGGCCTCTTCAGGCTACCAGTCCTCTGGCAGGGAAAGGATTGGATGCAGCAAGTTCTGTCCCCACATTTGTCTTTCCTTGAAGCATTTCTCAATAACAAGTGTGAAAGGAGGATTGTAAATAAAACTTGGGCTGCCACCTCAATTCTGGATTGTGCTTCACTAGAGAAAACCCACCCAGAGAGGACAGCGTTACCCTCATCTTTAGGGTCACTGTGATGGAAGTTGAAGGTTTCCACAAATACCTTCTGGGATCTGAGTGAAGATGTGGCTAGCCCAAACTTCTCTGTAATGTGTGGAGTTTGACTTTCCAGCCTGGTGAACTGGTTTCAAAAGCCAGATCTCTGTACTCTCGGAACCTGGCCTTCAGGGTAGGGTGGACGCTGAGGTCAGTCAGTCACCCCACAGTAAAACCTTTGGTACAACAAATAACTACAACAGGATTATAGCATGTCAGCAAAGTGCGAGCTTTTTTATTCTTACACTTGAGATAAATTAATATTTGATATTCTGAAACTTATGTGTGCTGTAAAACTATCATAAAGTATATAACAAATTCGTGAACTAAATGTTTTCTCATGGGATAGACAATCTGAGAGCAAACCCAGTGCATGACTTCTGAGACCCAGAGCCCATCCTCTGCATTGTGGTATCTCAGCACACATTTATTTCAGGCTATCTTGACAAGGGCATTTATGTCTTGTAAGCTCTGAAAAAAAACCTCACTTAAAATTAAAAACAAAACAAAACAAAACCCACAAATATTAAAAGATCATGATTCAGGGATTTCAAAGCCCATCGTCACAGGCAAAGCCTCATTTTCACGGAAGATGAAGCATTCTGTTTTGTCCACTTCCAGTAACTCGTTAAGAGAAGCCACAACCACCTCATGCTCCTGCAGCATTTCTGGGTAGCGAGCCACCGTTCGCTCGATCCTTGCCGAGCGCCTCACAGGAGTGATAAGCTTCATGTCTTGCACTTCTGGCATCCCGCATATTCTGAAAGAGACCAAAGGATGTGTTGGAAACTTTCATGGCCACAGGAACACCCTGCTCTCTTCTTTGTTTCTTACTCCATAATAATGCATAGCTGGTACTTCAGTGTAAGCTCATGCTGGCTTCTCTCTGGTGCTCAGGAAGTCCTGGACAGTGGCACCTGCTCCTGGACGGTGGTGTTAGCATTACGATGTTATGAATGAAGGGTGAATGGTTTATGTGTGAAGTCAACTACTTTACTTTTTGTTTATCTTATAAGCATTTACAGGCTGTGAGAAAACGGCCTAACACCGAGGTTGACTACACTAATGACTTCTAACATTCCTTCTTGTGTTGACTGTCAATTACTCAAAACCTATTAAAATGTCACTCCAAACCATGCATTGAAACAGGAACAACTGGCCATCTATCTTTCTTGTAAAGTTGCCAATGCAATTAGGAACCTTTCCACAACTGGCCTAAAATTCACAAAACTACTGGCCACATTAGCTTATGTGAAACTAGCAGGCAGGTCAGCTGAAAAGGTCGTATAATAGTACATTGAGAGCCAGTGGAGGTGAGCTTTGGGCTGACCGACTGCTTTCATGTATCCATGAGCTAACAACATGACTGGTTAAGGAGTCAGGCTAGCTGTGCTTTCAGGTAGGGAAGGCACACAACTGCTGCCTTAGTGCTCCTGTGTACAGTCCCTTCAGAAGCATGAACAGAAAAGAGAGATACTAAACGTACTTTTTTGGAAACAATGCTGATACAATGTTATACAGCCTTAAAGTGACTGCAGTTCTGCTGTGAACATATCCCTCTTAGAGAACAGAAGGCTCTGAGCAGTGGGTTCTGACTGTTACAGACTCAGTTGCCCACTCCATGTTCTCCCAGGGCTGGTCAGTGCCCCTTCTCTCCCACACTAACTTGGGAGATGTCAGGCCGGTAGGACAAGTAAGAGTGGATCCATGTGCAGAAGGATGTGGATCCATGCCAACACCCGCCTGACTGCTGCACTCACTTCACAGCAGTCTTAGGGCGGCAGGAAGGGGCGGTATACACACAGAAAAAAAAAGACCCCACTTGGCTGTCCAGTTCTAACCTCTACTTACCCTCAGCCCCTTCCTGAGTGCCAGAGACCATGATCTGGGTATCTCCGCCAATGGAGGCTGGATCCGAGATCTCCTTTTAGCACTGACTTTTTGCAGTCTCAAGAGAGCTCTGACACTAATCACTGACCTACCCTTTTCACCACACCTGAAGCAGAGGTCTCTAAAGTGCCTCTCTGGATGTGTGTAGAAGAAACAGAACTCGAACAGAATCAGGTTTGTGGTCGGAAGTCTGCTGGAGTCTGCTTACCTAGGGATGGGGGCAACCTGTAATTTGATACACGGGTTATCCCACTCTGCCCTGGGTATCTGTGGTGCTGCTGCAACCCACTCTCCTCCTGTTAGAGAGGGGCAAGGCTGCTCAGCTTCCTCCATCTCAGCTGGCTCTTCTGCAGACGTGGTATCAGTTCCAGTAGCTGAGGTGTCAGAGGTGACTGCTGTGCATACAAGGCCAGGAAGGGAAGTAAGGTAAGCAATTTAACAGTTAAACTAAAAATCAATAAAGCGAGGCAGTGTGACAGCAACTTCCCAGTAACTCTCATGGATCTGCAGAGCAAATAAAGAGATGTGACTCCAACTGCCATTTATATGATTTTCTTCCTTGCTGTATTTTATAAAATAGTATTTTTTATTCTTTGAAACTTTCAAACATTCATAAAATGCATATGACCATATCCATCCAATAATACTCTCCTCTAAGTCCTGTGCCCCCACTTCTTGCCAAGCCCAACTGCAATGCCCCATGACATCAGGAGCCCCAGCAGGCAACCTTCCAGACACCCTTTAGGGCATATTTGCCAAATGAAGATGGATCCTCAATCCCTTTACAGCACTGACCACATTCTCATCTCCTACTCTCATGAGAGCTCTGAGAGACTAATCACCCTCCTTCACCATTCCCTGGATCAATTTTCTTATCATTATTAGAATTAATTTATTCCATTTCTTAACCCCTTCACAACATTAGGTTGTGAATAAAAACTGTCATAGTAACATTTTTATGATAGTTCAACAACAAGCATTAAAGGAAGTAAATCAAACTGGGATGGGCAGACACTGGGTCTAAAGGCTGAGGCCTAGGAAAGGTCAGAAGGGTCAAAGTGCAAGGGCATGGGCTCCCACTTCCCCTTTACACTGAACACATGTGCAACTATCCGAGGTGCAGTCTCGCCCCTGAGTTTACATCAAATATTCTACTCTGATCCTCAAAGTACTAGCTATTTATTTGTTTTTCTATGACTTCATGGTCCCTAGTTAGATATATTCTTTTCCTCCCCCCCTTCCCCCCAACACACACAAAGGTCTTACTTTGTAGTCCAGGCTAGCCTTGGATTAAAGCAGTTCTCAGCCAGGATTATAGGCATGAGCCACTGTTGGGAACCATGAGAGCCCTGAGATAAGCATCCTGCCCCAGCTAATTGAGAACACTGAGATTAACATCCTGCCTGACAATCACAAGGATCCGGCCTGGTCCTGGGAAAAGAACATTCACGGAAATCCACCCCCTCCCCACCTGTCATCCACTCCCTCCTCACCTGTCACCCAGGAGCTCAACCCCAGAAGATTTTGTAACCTTCCATCTCCCTCCTTCCTCTCCCCCTCCCCTTGTAAACTTCCTTCTCCCTCCTTCCTCTCCCCCTTTCTCCTTCCTCTCCCCCTCCCTCCAAGATTTTTGCTTTAAATATGCTCTCCTCAACCAAGTAAACGGCTCTTGACAAGCAATGCTTCCTTGAGTCCTGTCGTCTCTCTCGCCCATTCTTTATTCACAGGTTGTGACCCTCCTCGTTCCCCCGAATAACTTGACCTGCAGGCCAGGTCAAGCCACCTCAGTCATCTTAAATCTATTCTTTTTTGTTTTGTTTTGTTGTTGTTGTTGTTTTTTCTAGGCAGGGTTTCTCTGTGTAGCCCCGGCTGTCCTGGAACTCACTCTGTAGACCAGGTTGGCCTTGAACTCAAAAATCCGCCTGCCTCTGCCTCCCAAGTGCTGGGACTAAAGGCCACCACCAACACCCGGCTCTTAAATCTATTCTTATGTGACATCTTGGGTAAGAGCCTATCTTATCTTCTAAAGACACTGCACACATTTTCCCTTTCCACTCATATAGAAGGTATCTTGAACATTTATCATATGTCACTGAGTTTGGCACAATTACACCCATAGACAGATTCTGTAAAGGTTCCAAATAGTGACAGCGTTGGCTAAGTAAGGAGAGAGACTCTTGACAGAACATGAACTTAGATGAGTGATGGTAACTTACTGTGGTGGTTTGAATAGGTATGGCCCACATAATTGCATGTGCTTGAGTGCTATGAGTGCCATAGTGAGTGGCACTATTAGGAGGAGTGACCTTGTTGGAGGAAGTGCGTCACTGTGTAAGGTCACATATGCTCAAGTCTCCTGGTGCCTATGGATTAAGATGTAGAACTCTCAGCTCCTTTTCTAGCACCATTTCTGCCTGTACACTGCCATGTTTCCTGCCATGACAATAATGGACCAGACCTCTGAAACTAGGCCAGCTCCAGTGACGTGTTTTCCTTGTTAAGAGCTGTAGGGGTCATGGTCTCTTCACAGCAATAAAACCCTAACACACACACTTACGATGCTTAAACATATAACAGGTCACAGCATCTCTTTCTTCTGCACTGTCTCTTTTGATAAACTGTTATTTTATTTTCCTGGAGGACACACTAGTCCAGGCTGCTGTGGTGAACAGGTAGACATACCCTTTGCTCAGAATTGAGCACATATTTACTAGTAACTATAGAAGTGAATCAATGGATGATTACAGCTCAGAAGGCCAGGCCATGGAGAGCAAGAGGTGGGGTGTCCAACTGCTCTGATCTCCAATGCCCACAGTGATTTTTACTTGCATATCTCAAGGCGGGGAATTGAAATAAAGAGGAATGAAGGAGCAATCATACCTTCTGTGCTTCTGCTTGTATCTTGCAGAGTGTTCAGAACTTCCTGCAGCTCCTGTATTGGCTGGAGGCAACACAAGAAACAAATGGTATTAAAAGCATTCATGGAAAACTGAGCTAAGGACTTTGGCTTAGCATCAAATAAACTTTCTGCGATTAAAATGTTTTCTTTTTCAATCTCATATTCAGTAATAAATACTTAGAATGATTTGGTTTTAAAGATTTATAAGGAAAAAATGAAGAAATGAACATTCGATTTAACACTGGTATATCCAATTTCGGTGAAAAGATATGTTCAAAGTTTCTTTAAACCAAATTCTTTTTTCCTAATAATTTATATCATATCATTAAAAATGTGTTCCTACACAAAGATTCTGCCTTTAAGATATAAAGCTAGACAGGCAGAAAGTGCATCATGTAGTCCTATTGTCTGTTTAGTTCTTGTTTTCATGGTAAAATTGGGGCAATGTATTTCAGAAAGATTGAACCACAGGTTCAACTCTAGGGAGAATTTCCCCCACCATGCAGGCTTTTTAAAAGCTTTTTCTGTATCTTCCCTGGCCTCTTCTTTCTCATCTTTATTTAGTTACTGTATGTAAAGAGCAGGAAAAAAAAATTAACCAAGGAAAGGAAAACAAAAAGCTCCACTGCATAGTAGAACATGTAAGCCACATCACTGAGCACACCACAAGGCCAACTGCTGTTTTATCGTGGGAATGCTATGTTTAGAATTTTTTCCTGACTTGGTAGTCTGTAACAAATTAATAAAGCACACACACACACACACACACACACACACACACACACACACACGCACACACACACACCTGGCCAAGCATAGTGACATATACCTTTAATCCTAGCATTCTGGAGGTAAGTAAAGTCAGGCAGATCTATGAATTTCAGGCTAGCCTGGTCTACATAATGACACCACACAATTCTCTCAATAAGACAAAACAAAACAAAACCCCCACTCCAACCAAAACAACAAACAAAGAGAACCCAAACCAAAACACCAAGCCAACCAAACAACAAGTTAATTATAAGTGTCTGAAGTTGGAAATACATACATACTGTAATGAATGTGAATTATAAAATACTTGCATCAAGCATATTTTATTATTAATTTTTTAAAGACACAGTATTACTATGTACTCTAGGCTAAGTTAAGTCAGGCTATATAGACAAAGCTAGTCTCAAACACATGGCAGCTCTCCTGCCTCAGTCTTCCAAGTGTTGCGATTACTGGAGTAAATGCAGCTTCATGAAGCTTGTTTTGCATTTGTATAGGTTTCTGTTAAAAGTGGTGAGACTGAGGCTCACTGACTTCTAATCTCTACTAAAATTCTACTGAAATGAGTCAGGGATTAAAAAGAGCACAGGAGAGAACTAGCGGCAGCAAGACTTTGGGAATGGAATGCAGGAGAGAACTGCCAACCAGCCCCTCAGAGAGCTGGGAGTGTGGCTGAGGAAATTAATATGTACCACTGACCTTCCAAACTCAAGAACAGAAGATGAGGCTCCTGGAGCCTCTACTGAGGAGTCAGATCTGCAGCCAGACCCTATACCTCCGGCCCCATGTAGTCTTGTGACTGGGCTCTAACAGAAAACTGGGACACATTCTCCACATTTCTGAGGGAAGACTGGGGTGTGTGCCTACTTGAAACCAGGATAAATCAGAATCTGCAGGCTGAGCAGATTCCCAGGCCTCCTCTCCAGCACAGTTTTTAGCTCATAGGAAGGAGTCTGGCACACCTCCCCAACCCAAATACTCTGACCAGTTAAAGAGGAGAGACCTGAAGACACTGGTTCTGGAAGAGGGCTCTCTTCCAGCCACTGCAGCTAGCTTACCCTACTGGGTAGCCAGAGCCTACATGTGCTCAGAGCCTTTGTTTGTTTTTGATGTGTTTGTATATACATGTACATACACACATGTTAAGTGTGTATGTATCTGTGTGTGCACAAATGTGTGTGTGTGTGTGTGTGTGTGTGTGTGTGTGTGTAGGCCAGGGGTCAACCTTTGCTGTTCCTCAAGAGCCATCCATCCACCTTGTTTTCTGAGACAGCATCTTTCACTAGGACCATCAATCAGGCTAGGCTGGCTGGCCAGAAAGCTCCAGGGACCCACCTGAATGCCTCACCAGTGCTGGGGTATAAATGTGTTTTACCACAACTGGCTACTTTATATGGTTGCCAGGGAGCAAATTCAGCAAGGTTGCCAGGGAGCTTGTTCAGCAAGCACTTTACTGACTGAGCATCTTCCCAGCCTCCAGAGTTGTTGATACACTTCTCAACTCTACCTGTGTGTGTGTGTGTGTATCACCAGCATCTGGGTAAATCCCTCAGTGAATAATGGAGACTAAAACAACAGCAAGAGTGGAGGAAGAGCACTGGAAAAGAAACAGGCAATGCAGGGAACAAGACATAGACCTTCCTCAAGAACTGTGGAAGCAGTGTCTGCAGTGATGGGAGCCAGAGCCAGAGCCAGAGGACATCTGATAAAGACAGAAGCTAATCCTTGTCCAACCTGGAATAAACTAGAGGGGTCTCTAAGAAAAATAAATTGGGGGTTGGCAAGCTGGCTCAGTGGGTAAGAGCAGTCAGTGCTCTTCTGAAGGTCCTGAGTTCAATTTCTAGCACCCACATGGTGGCTCACAACTACCCATAATGAGATCTGATGCCCTCTTCTGGTGCATCTGAAGGCAACTACAGTGTACTTATTTACAATAATAAATAAATCTTTGGGACTGAGAGAGTGGGACCAACCAGAGCGACCGGAGTGAGCAGAGGTCCTTAAATTCAATACCCAACAACCACATGAAGGCCCACAATCATTGTACAGCTACAGTGTACTCATACACATAAAATAAACAAATCTTTAAAAAAAAAGAAAAGTAAATCAACAGACTATCTGAAATCTTGACATGATTTAGAAATTAAAGAATATGAAAAGTCATTATATAATAAGTACCCAGAAAATGAAACATAGGCAAAGTAAGCAACTAATTAATTCTAGGAAATGTAGATGTGTTTGAAAGGCAAAGCAATCATAGTACACACTCCATTGCTCAGTACAACCATGTATTACTTACACATGGATAACAGTACGAATGCTGGAGTGATCAGGATTTTCATATGGTGCTAAGGGAAACATGGAAGATGGCAAAGGCCCACAGGAATAGGCAGGGCTGTCTGCATGTGAGTGAGTGCTGGAAACGGGCAGGTCTGTGGGCAAGGTTAAGGCAGGGCTGTCTGCATGTGAGTGAGTGCTGGAAACGGGCAGATCTGTGGGCAAGGTTAAGGCCATGTTCTCACCTGCAAGGTCACAAATTATGTCTACAAGAGAAAAATCAAGAATCAGCAATGTAAGTATGTCTTCTGAAACTACAGAGGTAAAAGAGGAATCAGTTTGCTCTGGGAAATAGATATGTGAGGGGGTTGGGGAGGAAAAGCCATTACTGAGTGAAACTGACCAAACTACACAAGTACAACACCGTGAGCAATTCTGGAAGTGAGTACCACGGGACAGGAGGAAGGGTGGTTTCTCTCTGGTTGTAGAATTAGAAAGGTACTTGATGTAATGACTTTGGATTAGTGATGTTCTGAATTTAATGCATTAAGTTCTTTTTAACTATTGGATCTTGATACTATATTGTAACTTTCTATATTTATTTCCCAAACTACTTATTTCTGTAATTAGTGTTAACTAAGACATGGGTATATGACCAAAAAAAAAAGCCAAAAACCAAACACCAAATTCTACTGGTATAAATGTAACTTCTAAGAAGTAATTGATGCATTAATAAAGAATACATTCTATGGCTAATTGATGGTGGTCTTGCATGCCTTTATTCCCGTTATTTGAGATGTAAAAGTAGGCAAGACCCTGTCTTGAAGAAACAAAACAAAACAAAACAAAAAACCAAAGTCAATACATTCTACCGTAGATTCTGTGACTGCCTTTTGAGGTGATTTAAGTTTCTGTTAGTGTGCTACTGTACAAAACACTGGGTTTCACTGTGCTGTCACCAGGTGTGGGTCTAGTGCACTTTGATCACACTTACCCTATTACCCCTATGAATGGAAGCTTAATAGTGCATTAGAGAACCATACTATTGCAAACAAAGAGAGCCCATGAAAGAAAATTTGACATCAGCCATCCAAGACAGATACTCACTGCTGCCCCGCTCTGAATGGCCTCTTTGTATAGTCCAACAGCATCAAAGGTGCCTTTACTTGCCAGTAACTTTGCTTTGCACACCCAGAACTTGGCAAATTTTTCAGCCTCAGGAATACTGGACACTATGGTAAATATTTCATTAGGATATACACCCTGGAAAAAGAAATGCCAGATATAATTTTTATGTTAATATCTCTGAAGTTATAGTCATTCATTTTCCTGAAGTTAAAATTTCAATTTTGTTGAGGAATAGTAATTATATAATAAACATGTAAACATCCCCATCTTAATTGTACAGTTCAATAATTTTTAATATGAACTATTAAATTTTAAATAATTTTTAAAAAAGATTTATTTATTTCATATATGTGGGTACACTCTTGCTGTCTTCAGACACACCAGAAGAGGGCATCAGATCCCCATTACAGATGGTTGTGAGCCACTATGTGGTTGCTGGGAATTGAACTCAAGACATCTGAAAGAACAGTCAGTGCTCTTACCTGCTGAGACATCTCTCCAGTCCCAGAACCTTTAAATTTTAAGACAAAAAAACATGTACCACAACATAAGATAAAGAATATGTTCTCTGTCTTTATGGGATGAAAGACACAAACAGAATCAAGGTCTAGTATAATAAATACTTCTTACATATTAAAAATATTCCAAGTATCACATATTAATAGAATTGCGAACTGTGATTAAGGCTACTTTCCACATGATTAACCTCAGCATGCATGAAGAGCCACATAAATATGCAAAGTGAGTGCAGGTGTACTGGAGATTCATGCAGGCAGATATAAAAGAGGGTAAATTCTATGCAAAGGCACTTGGAAATGGCTTCTGGCTTAGGCCTATGGCACGGCTGTGACGAGAACTAGGAGAGAAGGTAAGCCAATAAATAAGAAGTCTAGGCTCTGCTAGGCTCATAAGCTCCTTTGGTGATGTAAAGACACAACTGTGCTCTCCCAATCAAGAATCACCCATGGCCCAGGAAAGCAACACGATACAAAAGATACAATCAACTCAATGAAGAATGAACACAGCACAGAGTGAGGGTGGGGAAGACAGCATCAGCAAAGCAGCAAGCTCCCGACCAGAGATGGAGCATAGGTGGCTGTGAGGGATTCTCCCCGAACCCAGTGAGACGCAACAAAGAAACTAGCAGTGCAAAGTGCAAATTCAGAGTTCCCGAGGCCACACCTACTACTCACTAACTTCAATATCCATAGAAAAGGATTTCTTGAATGATGAGAGCAAAGTTAGACACACACTCAGATAAGCCATACAAGAATAAAGCTTAAGGACTAGACAGGTAAAGAATTGTTTGCACTGAAGGTTCTCAGAGAATTAACTAGTGTGTGTGTGTGTGTGTGTGTGTGTGTGTGTGTGTATCTATGTATGCATGTGTGTATATTTAGAGTTAACTAGTATATATACATGTATAGTTGGAGTTAACTAGTATAATATACATATATAAGTATAAATATATGGATATCTAGAAAACCAAGATAAAAATCTAACTTAAAAATATAACTTAAGGCCAGGCAGTGGTGGCACATACCTTTAGTCCCAGCACTCAGGAGGCAGAGGCAGGTGAGCCTCTGTGAGTTCCAGGACAGCTAAGGCTATCCAGAAAAACCCTGTTTTGAAAAACCCTAACTAACTAACTAATTAGCTAACTAACTTAAAAGCACCCAGAGAAGTAGGAGAAATAAGGGATTACTTATAAGGAATGAGACTCAGATAGACATGACTCAATAAGTGAAAAATTCCAGACACAAGAAAAAAAAAAGCAGGAGCTTCCAAATTTTTAAAGAAAATAACTTGTAGTTAGAAATTGTTCCCAAAATATAAATACAGCACGAGGGTGAAAATATGGTGCTTTTCCAAGCATAAGGACTCAAAGTTTGCACGTGTCACTAGTAAACATGTTTGAATTTACATCTACCATGTTATTTTGTTTCATCAATTTATAATTTTCTTTATAAAACATGAAAACAATAGTAAATACATAAATAAAAGAGTGTGAACACAGGAATCCTGCAAGTGGGATTATAAAGTCAAGTGTCAGGAGTAAGCTTAGATATATGAGCAATTGCTAACTGTGGAGGGCAAGGCCTGCTGTTGAAGGCAGAGTGTTTTAGTCTGTATGCACCCGTGATACATCCCTAATATAAACCAACCCAGGGCTTTAAAACTAAAGAGATGGAAAAACTCACAAACGACAAAAAAAAAAAAAAAAAAAAAAAAAAAAAAAAAAAAAAGAAAGAAAGAAAGAGTTTTGGCAATATTAATATCAGAGAAATCAAAGTGAGTCATGAATCTGTAACACTTAGAAAACTAGAGAGCAAACGTTGACAAATATCATTAACTCATCCTTCTGAAACAACTCTGGCATAATTCCTTCAGAAAGGAAGACATCGGGTAACAGAAAACATTGTTTTCAACACTTTTGCAACGGTTACTAAAAACAATCAGTTATTAAGACAACAAAGAAAAGCTCAACCAACAAATTCTACTAAGCAGAATCCGGAGAAGTACCAGCCACAATACAATTAAAAACTAATTACAGTAAGAAAAAGGTCACTGTAAGTATGAGATTCAAAGATAACATTTGAGTTAAAGAAGTCTAAATAGAAATGCTAGGCATTTAGAAACAAATATAAAGCAATGAGAACATGTCAGGCATCAGCCAGCTACTCAGCCAATGACTTCAATTTAGCTCAAACCCAGTTTGGACCTGCATTGCGATGCTGGGGCTGGAACTCTGTAAAGACTTTCTGCCTGATGGTGGCTCTGGCTGGGCCCTGCCCACACAGGAGAACAGAGGGAGGCTGCCCAGGGGAAGGACAGAATCCTTCCATCTACTTTCATCGCCTGAGCAATAGTCTCTCACCAGGGACAGCAGCTGGTTCTAGCTGCAGCTGGCAGACGTAAAGGACTTTCCTTAGAGTCTCAACTCCAGGCCCACAGGCTCCCTCTGCTCATCCTTAAAACACTAGCATTTGTTAGGCAGTATATCCTACTGGAAGTTGGAGTCCTAGTTTCTCCAAAGTTCACCTCTTCTAAGAGATATTGTGAATTACATATGGAGTCTCCCTCCATCTCCTGGCATACAATTCCTAAAATCCTTGGAATTTCCAAAGTCTTTGGCATGCTAACAAACTGATGACTGGCAGTTCCTAGGGTAGCCTCAGGATGGGGGCTGCTCACAGGACAAGAGACAAGCAGAATCAGAGGGTAGGGGACTCCAGTCCTACCCAGAGCTTCTGGGGAGGGACTGAAGAGTCGGCCGACCACTGATGGTCTAATGTCGATCAAAGCAGTCAATTATGCTTATGTAATGAGGTCTCCATAAAATCCCAAACCAGACAAGGTTCAGGGAACTTCTGGAGAGAACACAGGAGGGTTTCTGTAGGGCCGATTTTGTGACCTGACCTGGCTGATGAGTATTTGTTAAATACAGCAGATATTAGTAAAACCAGGAGGCAAGTTTATAGCATTCATCATTTTATGAGAAACTAAGACTTATTAAGCTTTTAACTAAAAGCTAAGAAAATATCGACTTATGGAACAAGCATAGATACTGACAAATGAGAAAAAGTTACTGGAATCTAAAAGATTTTATAACCTTCAAAAAGATCTTAGAGAAATCTTGAGCAAATCTGCTTCCCCTGCCTTACCCTCCTTTAGTTTTTTGGGATAGGGCTCAGTGTGTATTTGAGGCTGGCTATGAACTTTCTATGTCCCCCAGGCTGGCCTTGAGTCTGTGACTGGCCCACCTTAGCCTACATACCATACACTCAGCCCAAGAAACAGAACAATTACTGACTACAGGAGAATGTGAAAAGATGTACAGGCTATTTTCTGAGTGTAGACACTCATTTGAATGAGAGTAGGAAAACATATATAAAAATGTCAAGTCTCGGAACTTGCAAAACAAGCCAATCTGCCTCATTTCCAACTACACTGTATGCACACTTATAAAGACTGGAGGGATAGCCAACAATGGGTGATTAGCTCCCTTCAGGGAGAATTAGCCAACAATGGGTGATCCCCTCCCTTCAGGGAGGATGGGATGGAGGCCTGGTCACTAATCTATATTATTATTGAGATTATTTTAATATTAAGAAGGTACTGATTGGGGGAGAGGTATATGTAGAAAGAGTGCAGTCGGTAAGTGCTGCTCTGCAAATAAAAGGACATTGTGTAATAGGCAGAAACCTACCAACAGCAGGGACTGGTAGTGCATGCTTACGACTTAGCACCAAGGGAGGTAAGATCAACCTCCAGCCTAGCCTACTAGGGAGTTCCAGGCCTGTGAGACCCTGCCTCAAAACAACAAAACCAAATAACAACAACAACAACAACAAAAACCAACTCAATCCAACCCATCTCCCCTCTCTCCAACAAGGAAGCCATTGCCTGAGGAATAGCACTTGAGGCTGTCCTCTGGCCATCACATAAATGCGCATAGAAGTCTAAGTGTACCTACCCCTGTCCCCCCCACCTCCCATGCAAAATAATGCATTCATGTATTTGTTTTTAATTTAATGAAAACAAAATAAAATCAAAGAAGTAAACAAACCTCTGAAGTTTAATTGCACAAAGGAGAAATATTAAAATAATGTTTGCCTGCGTCCCCCAAGTCCAACACTACCAGATGGGCTTACTTCTACTGTAGGTGCGGTCTTTCTGGCTACAGGCTAAGCACTTCAAGGTTTATTACTGCACTGTTTAGGATGGCAGTCACCAGCCTCATAACTGTTGCCTATTGTCTACTTCATCCTGCTGTAGACTTCAAGACACAAATGGCTACCAAAATTACTCAGAGGTGCCAGAGGGTTCACTGATTAAAAGCACTGGGTACTCTCCCAGAGGGCCCGGGTTGCTTCCCCGCACCCACACGGTAGCTGGCAACCATTTGTAATTCCCCAGTTCTTGGGGATTTAATGCCTTCTTCTGGCCTCCATGGGCACTGCACGCACACAATGAAGCTATACATATATACCCAAAGCATTCATACGCAAAAACTAAAAATAAATAAATCTTAAACCACCCCCAAACAAAGGTTAGAATTTAGGAAGTGATTGCAGTGCAAACGTCGCTTACTTTTTGGACCCGTATGGGACAAGAAACTTCTTGTCTCCTTATGGAGCCAAATGGTCTGAGCTAGTTTCCTGAGAGCTGAGCAGCCACCTAAGTGCGTGTCATCATGTTGCTGCTGCTCCTATAGCTGTGGTTCTGTATTTAAGAGTGGCTGGGTTTCTAGAGGCCAAGGCTCCCGAGGAACCCTCTTAAGCGCCAGGACGGAGTGCAGCAGAGCTTGGCACTCTCTTGCTCTCACTCACCTCTTCAATGAGCCTCAGACACTCGGCCAGAGTGCTGCTGATTTTCTGGGACAGCTCCAGCTGAGCTTTCTCCTCTTCTTCTCTTTCAATGTTCTTCCAGAAGGAAGTGTTCATTTCCTCTATGACTTTTCTCTTTGTTTTAAATTTCATGGGAGGCCGTTTATAGGTTTTCCCTTTAGATTTCTGCCATTCTTCCAGCTGTTTCCTGTAATGTGATGGGGGGATGGCTGGGGGTTAGTTCTTTCCCTCTTTCTTTCTTAACATGTCTGCTTCTAAAACACGTGACTGGCAGTGACTGTGTAACTAAATCTCCTACAGACAAGGTCATGGGGACAGAATGGAGGACGATGTACAGAGGGGCAGTGTCCACGCTGGGTTGACTGCGCCACTCAGGACTGCCAGGATTGTAGAGGACTGACTGGTGTTTCAGTTTTTGTTTTTTTTTAAGGATTTATTTATTTATAATGTATACAGAGTTCAGCCTGCATGTGCATACACTTGCACACCAGAAGAGGGCATCAGATCCCATTATAGATGGTTGTGAGCCACCATATGGTTGCTGGGAATTGAATTCAGGACCGCTGGAAGAGCAGCCAGTGCTCCTAATCACTGAACCATCTCTTCAGCTCCTGTGCTTCAGTTTTTAAATTTCTTGACCCTTGGGCTGGAGAGAGGAGTGGTTAAGAACACTGACTGCTCTTCCAGAGGTCCTGAGTTCAATTCCCAGCAACCACATGGCGGCTCACCACCCTCTGTAATGGGAACCAATGCCCTCTTCTGGTGTGTCTGAAGACAGACACAGTGTACTTACATATATAAAATAAGTAAACATTAAAAAAAAATTCCTTGACCCTTGATTCCTTTTCATTGTTTTTCTCTAAGTCTCCTTTTCCTCATGGGCTGCCTTGAACACCTCAGCACCCCATTTCTGCTCCCAGAAACTTCTCTCTACTCAGACCCACCAAGCTTGCACTCAACAGGGTCTCGGTGCTCAAAGCAACCCTGCTTACTACAGTTCCTCAGCGCTCTTCTGACCACACGAGCCCCTTTTATCATTAATTGATAATCCTAGGGTTCTCTTCTCCTTAAGTAATCGGTCTCTGACAATGCCAAATCCCAATGCTGGCTTTCTGCCACTGCTCACATTCTCTACTCCTCCAAACAGACCATTAAACGGAGGGCAGGGGTAGATGTAGACACAAGTGTTTAGAGGGAGGCCCTCTAGCTTTGTTACATCATGACTGTATTAATGATCAGAAAATGCTCATTTCAGCATTTCAGATCACTCCTTGGAGCCCCAAACCATGCTAAACCCTTGGCCTTATTTGTGCCTCGCATTTGTTCTCTAGCAGGCATTTCATATCAGTACCACACCAAACAAAGCTCTTGATATTTACCTCCAAATCCCTTCTATATTCTCCTCATTTGATAAACAGTAGTCCCTAAACTCAGGAGCTGTCTCTGAGTAGTTGCTTTTCCTTGTGTCTGACATACCACTGTATAGATATGTTCTGTCCACATGATCACGATGCTGAGCCACACGTTACCTTCTGTCTGAAATATGAAGCATCTACTCTGACTCTTGTCATCCTCTGCCTATAGAGTCTATCAGTAACATGTAGAGTAGACTGTGTCAGCTTTCCTCAGCTCTTGAAATAAAATTAACACGGTTCTCTGTGGCTGTCCTGCCATCTTTTCCAACTTCACATCACAGTGTTCTCCCTCTGCCTCCTGGAGCTCTGGCAGCCTTTCAGTATCCTGATCCAGGCTCAGTCCTGTCTCAGGGTCTTTCATCTTTGGTCCTCTGTTCAAACGATCCTTACCTGGAGAGTAATGATCTACAATTATCCTGTCTCATTTAATCAGTGTGTTTGTATTCTGCCTCCTCCAATGGGGCACAAGCTCTATGAAGGCAAAGCTGGATGTTTAATGCCTAGCACAGTGCCTGACACACACAGGATTTCAATGACAATACAGTAAAATCCACCTTTTAGAAGTGTGTAATTCTGTGGGTGTAAATTCACAAGACTATTTGATTGTACCTATAATCAAGATATAATACAGGCCCCAAAACTCTTCAGAGAGCGAAGCTTACCTCTAACTTCCAGTTCCTGATTGTTCTGCCTTTTGTTTTTATTGCTTTGCCTTTCCCGAATATCAATAATTATACATAAATGAAAGTTCTTAACAGTCATTTTCCTCTGACTCTATTTAGAAGACAGGCAATCTTACGATCTATGCAGTGCTTACAATAGTCATGATTCTTCCATGATAACAAAGCTGAGACACATGATCTGTTTCCTCCAATCCAGTGATTCTCAACCTTCTTAATGCTGTGACCCCTTAATACAGGTCCTCATGTTGTGGTGATCCCCAACCATAAAATTACTTTCATTGCTACATCATAACTATAATTTTGCTACTGTTACAAATTATAATGTAAGTATTTGATATGCAGGATGTCTGATATGTGACCCCCCCTAAGGGGTTGCAACTCCCAGGTTGAGGACCACTGCTCCAATCCCTAGCATTCTTATCTCCCCAAAGAAAAATTTTCTTCTCTAAAATCAGTGAAGTTCTAGGACTTCAATGCCATAACTAATTTCTCTAAACTTTCCATGTATACTCGAAGCCTTTCTTGCTCACTTGTGCCTGGCATGATGTGGGCAATGAGGGAACACTCATCAAGAGTGGATGGATCTAAGTCTTTCCACAGACTTTATTCTCTTTTCGACTACATGCCACACACACACTGTCATAAGCCATCAGTGACCCAGGCTGAGAGTTCCAGAGCAGGCACTCTCACCCACCCTCAGCTCTTGCACTGCTCTTCTTCCTCAGCTGCCTTAGGTCTCAATTGAGGCATCACTGTTAGAAGAGCTTCCCCTGA
Source organism: Mastomys coucha (assembly GCF_008632895.1). Classification (NCBI taxonomy): domain Eukaryota; kingdom Metazoa; phylum Chordata; class Mammalia; order Rodentia; family Muridae; genus Mastomys; species Mastomys coucha. Next base: position 114,855,066 of record NW_022196897.1, read on the forward strand.
ACCTCCTGTTCAAGCAGCCATCCTGGCCCTACCCTCTCAGCCACACCACCAAACAGTAAGTTATTTTCTGGTAGGAAGGCAGAGAGCTCTGTCTTGAGACCAAACGCTGCTCTTCCTCGCTCCGCTGCAACTTTTAGCCACCACATAACTTCACACGTTTCTTTCACTGTTGTCAGTATACTTTCTATTCTAAGCAGGTATATGCATGTGCACTCTAAGGAGGCTCATTTGCATTCTGGGATTGCAACTGGTCTTGGGCACAAAGGGGACAAAAAGCCTTTGGCTCATCTTTAAGTACCACATATAGCTCGAGCCCCAGCAACCCCGAGTCCCGATTTCTAACATCTGCATGCCACGTCTGAACCCCATCTCAGGTACTTTCCCCAGCCTGGCTCACTCATGCTCACAGAAGCTCCCCACTCCTTTTCTGGTAACTCTGCCACACTTCATCACTGGTTCCTTACTCTCTAGCCATGTAAACTTACTACTTTGGCTTTCAACCTGTCCTGCTGTGCTGCTCATGAGTCTCTAAAGGACACTTCTAGCAACACCTATTTCCTGCTCATCTAGTCTCTACTTTCATTTCTACAAAACAATTTTATAATCTATAAAACATTTGTGAGCCCCCTAGTTTTAAGTACTAATATTTATTATAACTTCATTTCTTCTTTTCATGTACTTGTTAGATACCACTGAGGAGCTATCTTTCAACCAAGGATGTATATATATATATATATATATATATATATATATATATATATATATATATATATATGTATATATACATACACATATAAAATGTGTGTGTACGTTGGTGGTTCTGGGGGTTGAATTTAGGGCCTCATATATGCTAGGTAAGTGCTCTATGACTGAGCTATAGCCCCAACCCCAACCATTATCAGTAATATCTTAGAATTAAGGCACAGTACCTCCGATCTTCTCCTGGGTTTTTAACACGTGGGTGAGTCTGGGTCACACTCGGGGCTCCTTTCCTACTTGCAGTTGCTGTACTGGCTTGAGTCCTGGGAGCAGTCTTGTTCAAAAAATGGCTCTGGGGAGGAAACTTTTTGAACTTGGAGTCCAATGTCTGTGCTTTCTGTTGAAAGATGTTATTGTACTTATTGTTAAGTGTTTTATTTGTTCTTATGTTAGGCGTGCTTGGAATGACTGAATTAAATTTGCTAGCTGTCAAATTAGGCCTCTGGCTTATGGCTCTTGATTTTTGCAGACGGCATGATGTCTGGAGTCTAAGACAAGGCTGCCCAGGCTTCTGATCCTGTTTCATGTTGGGATGTCTACTGCTGTGTCCTCTCTGAAGCACACTGAGATGGGAACTGGGTTTAGTATGCTTCACTATCTGTTCAGTGGCAGGGTATGACCGTACCTTAGTTTCACTTGGTTTTCCATATCTAGCCCTGTTAACCGTTATGTCCTGTGTGTTCTTGACTACTGGTTTCTTTGATGTCTGAGTTTTATTATTAGAGGGAGCTGTTTGTGGGGGTTTTTCTCTTGGTCGTGCAGAATCTGCCACTGTAGGGAGTCGCTGCGACTTCGCCGGCTGAGCTCTGATTTGCGTGCTTCTAGTGAACTGTTTGTCGGCTCTGTCTTTCAGAGCAGTATGAGTAACTGAACTTTTGCTCAAGGTCTGTTTAGGAGCCAGACTTCTCTGAGTTTGACTAGAAGAGCCAGTATTTGGCTTTTTTATAGAATGTAAGTCAGGATCTGGCTTCTCAGGTTTTAGCAAGGTTTGGGGCAAGTTTTCTTTGTTCGTTTCATCTAGAAAGCCATCCAAAGATTGATTTTCAGCATGGGTATTAGCCACGGGATCTGTACATTTAGCATTTCCTCGATGTGTTTCCTGTTGCTTTTTGGTTTTTAGTTCCTGTGTATCAGGGGACTGCCCGGGTTTCCTTGACAGCCCTGCAGTGGATGGCACAGCTTTACGTTGCTGCAGAGGCTTACTGGACTGCTTATAGTCTGAATTAGAAGAAAAACATCTTGACGTGAGCCCTTTGCTTGGAAGGTTTGGTGGCTTCCCCTCTGGCCTCTGGGAGCCTGTGCTACTGGCTGGTTTAGTCTGGAATTTAATGTTGATGGGTCTTGTAGTTTTGCTAGGCAGAACGACATGATTGGAAACATCTTTTTTAGGTCCAGGAGTCTGAAAACACAAAGAGAAAAATATATTTAAAAAGTCATAGCAATAGCTCCCTTTTTAAAATGATGAAAACAACTGAAGCACATTCTAGAAACCAATCTTAGGATGTCATTTAAGAAAGATAAATGTGGGACACAAAGGCTCACCTTTGTGTATAGGTGACTTTTGTAATTTGAGTTTCTATTAGAAGTATGCCAGTCTTTTTAACTTATCAGTTAATTAAAAAAAAATAGTTCTAAAAAGAAAAAAAGTGAACTAAACATGATCTTGAGAAATGAACTGGAAAGCAACATTCCTCCATGGTTTCTGCCTCAGTTCTGGCTAGACTTCACTTAGTGACGAACTATGACCTGGAGATACAAGCCAATTCAGCTTCAAGGTGCTTTTGGGGAAAAATGTTTTTATCATAGCATCAGAAAAGAAACTAGAACAATAAGTAGATGTTTTTGTCAAGTGACTTAATTTGGACAAAATTAAGACAAAAAGAGAACAGCTCATTTTGGACAAAAAGAGAAGTGGTTACAGGAAACTAAAAACTAGGGAGGGGAGAACTTCCTGGTAAATAATGGGAGAAGGGCACAGGAGTACCCATAGTGGACGCACTTACTCAGGAAGGAGAATTTGACAAAGTAAAGAACATATATCTCCATGAGAAGATACAGAAAGGTTCAAACTACCACTCTCTTGCTCATATCATGAAGAATCACTAGATAAATACATAAAGGAAATCTCAAACAAGCGCCACATGGCACTAAGACAAAGAGACAGCAGCCTGCAATGCTATCAGTGTGTGGTGTTGCTGGGCATGAGCTGAAGGAGAGCTGGAGATGGGGGCAGAGTGAAATGGTAACTCACACACGGCTGTATTCATATTTGCGTTACCACTTGGACCTAACATCCACTTCAGAGCTCTCCATCATCCTTTACTGAGGAGGTGGGGATGCTGCTATGAAAATGTCTAAATGTATTTTTATGGCTTACATTTCTTATAATCATCCCGACAGACTGTTAGCCATTTTTATCACCCCAGGAAGAGATTTGTTAGTAGTCACTCTCCATTGCCTTTTCTCCACAGGTTTTAGCAACCACTGAGCTATGAGCATACACAGGTATGCTCTACCTATGTAGCTGGAACTATTAACTAGGTGAATTCATTGTATGCATGCGTGGTTGTGTGCAGGTGTGTGTGTGTGTGTGTGTGTGTGTGGTGGCTGTATCTTGCTTTTTCATTTCCCTCCTAGTATAACATTCTCAAGACTCGTGTTGTACCATGTACCAGAACTTTATTACTTTTGTTCTGAAAGAGTCTCATGTAGCCTAGGCTACCCTTGAACTTGATATGCAGTCAAGGATAACCTTATACTATTAATCCTCCCACCTCCTTCTCCAGAATGCTAGGATAACAGGCATGTGCTACCACACCTAGTTTATGTGATGCTGGAGTTTAACTCAGAGCTTTGCGTGTGTTGAGCTGGCAATCCACCAACACCAACTGAGCTATACTTCCAGCTCAGAACTTGCTATTTAAAAAAAAAACCAACAACACACACACATACACTTCTTTTTAGAGAAGTTTTATGCTCTTAGGCAGAAAAAGAAAAAATAAAAACAAAAAAGCATGAAGTACAAATAGTTGCTCCAAACCTTATTTCTAAATATGCCGTCTATTACTTGCTTAGGGTTGAATAATATTAAATTGTATGGCTATACATATTCATCCATTAGTTAATGAACATTTGGGTTGCTTCCCCATTTGGGGTTTATAAATACTGTCACTATGAATATTTGTACACAATTTTCATGTGAGCATATATTTTCAATTTTAGGGGTATATACCTTTCAGAATCATTTGGTAACTCTATGCTCATCTTTAAGGGAACTGTGAAAGTTTTCTCCAAAGTAGCTACATCAGGTTATGTTCTTATCTACGATGTATGAGGTTTCGAGTTTTCCACATTCTCCCAAAACTGTCTGTCTTTTTGAATGTAGCTATTTTAGTAAGTATGATGTAGTTTCTCAGTTTTGTTTGTCTGTTTGCTTTGCTGTTGCTTTCAGTATACGTGTATATGCGTGTGTGTGTGTGTGTATGAGCATGTGCAGGTAGGTACACCTGTGCACATGTGTATGTATGTGTTTTACTGGAAATTGAACCTAGAGCCTGGTGCATGTAACATTATTCTACTGGTCAGTATTCCTCAGACTTCTTCTTCTTACTTTTTACTTTGAGACAGGGTCTTACTAGGTTGCCCAGCCTGGCCTTGACAACTGTCCTGCTTTTAGCAGGGATTATCAGCCTGGTCTGCCAGCCCCACCCCTCACTGTCAGTTTGATTTGCATTTTCCTAATGACTAACAGTATTGACCATTTCTTCTTGTCTTCAACATCTTTTGAGAAATGTCTACTAAGACTCTGCCCATTTCAAAACTGAGTCATCTGTCTTTTAATTGTTTGAACTCTAAGAGTCATATATATATCCTGGGTACTAGATCCTCAGAAGATATGTGGCTTGCAAATGTTTTCATATCTTGATTTTGGATCAGCCTGACCTGACTAAAGTATTACAAGTGGTAGAACTGGTCATTCAGTTTCAAGCCCTCCAACGAGAGAGAAAGGCCATATTGTACTTGGAAGAGGACATTAGAGCTGAGGGCAGGGTTGGGGGTGAGGAGGGAGGAGATTTCAGAGATAAAGTAACTCCTTCACCTAGTAGACAAAGCAAGCTATGAAGCAAGGCAGGGAGGTAGACGCTGGGTTATGGTTAGAACCTCAGTTTCTAACTCAGTTCTTTTTGAACCACTTCAGAACTGTCAGATCAAGTTGAAAAGAAAATAAAGCAGGGCGGTGGTGGCGCACGCCTTTAATCACAGCACTTGGGAGGCAGAGGCAGGTGGATTTCTGAGTTCGAGGCCAGCCTGGTCTACAGAGTGAGTTCCAGGACAGCCAGGGCTATACAGAGAAACCGTCTCGAAAAACCAAAAAAAAAAAAAAAACCCAAAAAAAAAAAAAAAAGAAAATAAAGCAAGTAGGGATAATTGCTTTAAGCTAAATTTACTTTCACTCACTCTGGGCATCTGAAGGAAGAAAATTCACAAAGGGTGTAAGGAGGGCTTGGCTCAAGAGAGATTTATTTAAGGTTAACTAGAGAAGGCACTGTGATAGACTCTAGGGGATGATTCTGAGGACTCTTATAGAAAAGATGTAACCAAAAGAAAATAATGATAGAACGGAATAGGGGCCATCATAGGGCTGGGGATAATATTAATGCTTATCTCACTGATGGTTTAAAACTCCAGAATAATTTCTAAAAAGTCAGTATATTCTTTAATTAGCCCATGAGACAGGACTGGACTCTTACTGGTTGTATAATTAGGCCAAGGACTTAATCTCTTTGAATCCCACTTCTCCTATGTAAATGGGCACAGCAGCAATAATAACAGAAATGCTTATTTTCTCTAAGAGGGGTAGCCTAGGTACTTGGGTCTCATCAGATAGTTTTGCTTTGGGCTTCTTGGTCCAGCACTTTATTTTATTCCTAAAGCATTTTGGTTTGAATGTTAAATCATACAATATAGGGCTATTTACTTACATATTTAGAAGATGGCGGTTTGGGGCAGATAGTCTTGGCTTTTAGATAAGGCCTAGGAAAGGTAAAAATAAAATTAATCCTTGGTACAGAAGAATCAGGAGAGCTTGGAAAGAATAGTGATTAAAACATTATGATTAGGATTTTAAACCAACAGACTTTCTGTAGGGGTTAAAGAAAATCAAAATTCTTATTTAATAAGAAATATCCCCACTGTTCCTTCCTCAGCCCTGTGTCGCTTCCCCATGAGCACAGCTGCTCTTACCAACTCTTTAGCCCAGTGTCCCCACCCAGCCGCTCTCACCAACTCCTCAGCCCTGTGTCCCCTCCCCATGAGCACAGCTGCTCTCACCAACTCCTTTTGTGACTTTTATGGGGGATATCCTAGGCACAAATGTAGCATTCTAATAATATTAATGGAATGTACATGAGTCTTATTTAAGTGTCAGCTCTCGAATACTGAGAGAGAGAGAGAGGGAGAGAGAGGAGAGAGAGGGAGAGGGAGAGAGAAAAAGAGGGAGAGAGAGGGAGAGGGAGAGAGAAAAAGAGGGAGAGAGAGGGAGAGGAGGAGAGGGAGAGAGAGGGAGAAAGGGAGAGAGAGGGAGAAAGGAAGAGAAAAGGAGAGAGGGAGAGAGAGGGAGAGAGAGGGAGAGAAGGAGAGAGGGAGAAAGAGAAAGAGGGAGAGAGAGAGAGAGGGAGAGAAGGAGAGAGGGAGAAAGAGAAAGAGGGAGAGAGAGGGAGAGAGGGAGAGAGAGAGAGAGGGAGAGAGAGGGAGAGAGGG
>NW_022196897.1:114861850-114865150 GCF_008632895.1 Mastomys coucha
GAGAGAGAGAGAGAGAGAGAGAGAGAGAGAGAGAGAGAGAGAAGGAGAGAGAGGGAGAGCGCCGACTGCTTTGTGAAGAAGCTTCCTTGCTATGGTGCTTCAGGGTTGTTCCGAGGTAGAGGGGGTTGAACATAGCCAACTCTCTAGATCATAGGTATCACAGTTAGGATTTTAGCCAACATTTGATAAAGAAATAGGAATAAAATATAAGTATTTAATTTAAATATTTACATAATAAAATAACTAAATAATTTAAGTATTAAAAATGAAATATAAATGAAAAATGAAACTGCATTCATAGTGAGCATGTAGATTTTCTCCCTTATTCTCTAAACCAAACCATTTCCATGGCATTTGTATTGTACTAGGAACCATAAGTAGCTTGTAGATGATTTCAAGTCTATAAAAGGATATGCATATGCTGACAGGAGTCTGATGTAGCTGTCTCCTGAGAGGTTCTGCCAGGGCCTGACATATACAGAGGTGGATGCTCACAGCCAACCATTGAACTGATCATGGGGTACCCAATGGAGGAGTTAGAGAAAGGACTGAAGGAGCTGAAGGGATTTGCAACCCCATAGCATGAACAACAATACTAACCAACCAGAGCTCAAAGGGTCTAAACCAGCAACCAAGGAGTACACATGGAGGGACCCATGGCTCCAGCCATAGATGTAGCAGAGGGTGGCCTTGTTGGGCATCAACGGGAGAAGAGGCCCTTGGTCCCATGAAGGCTCAATGCCCCAGTGTTGGGGAATGAGAGGGAAGGAAAGCGGAAGTGGGAGGGTGGGTGGGGGTACAACACGCATAGAAGCAGGAAGAGAGGGGATGGGATAGGAGGTTTCTTGGGGGGGGAGTTGGGAAAGGGAATAACATTTGAAATATAAATAAATAAAATATCCAATAAAAAAAGGATATGCATAGGTTACATGTAAACACTATTGTATTTCATGGAACATCTGCGGACTCTGGTACCTATGAGGACGTAACCTGAAGTTGAAATCTAGCAAGTGAAAATGAAAGGAAAGACAGAACAGAGCATAGCACAGTTTAGAAGGACTCCATCTCCATGGACCAAAACCTAAGACTAACAGGGACTTGGACGAGCTAAGGCATGGGAGCTATGGCAGACATGTCTCTAGCTTAGTAAATTCTGTATTTTTATGCATTAAGAGTGACTGACAGGCCTGGGGAATGTATGTCAGTGGCAGAGTGCTTGTTGTCTAGCATGTGACAGGCCCTGAGTTCCATTCACAGGACAGGGGAGGGGAGGAAGAGAGGAAGGAAGAAGGAGTGAGAGAAAAGGAGACGCAGAGAGGGAGGAAAGAGAGAAACATTATAGGTACTAAATGAATCTTTGTTGAGAAAACAATTTTGGTTCATTCAATCTAAGAAGTAGAGGTGAGGAAAAACCCAAGGTAAAATGACCTGGGCTGGGAAGATCTCCAGCATCCACATAAAATCAGGCATGGTGAGTCTGCCTATAACCCTAGGCACTAGGGGCCGGAGATGAGTGGATCATGGGAGAGTGAGTGCTGGCCGGCCTGCTTAACCTAAGTAGTGTTCAGTGAGCAATCCAGTCTTATGGGAATAAGGTGGAGAGTGTTAAAGCAAGATATCCAACATCCCCCTCTGGCATACACACATGAGACCGAGCCAAAATGGAAGGCAAAAACACCCGTGCTAAGCAAGAGAGAGAAATAACAGGACAAAGATAGTACAGTACTGAGAGAAAGGCAAGGGTGTTCTGTCCACCTCAAACATATGCCAAGAGAACAACAAAGGGCAAGTTGGGAGGGTACTGGGTGCTGGTGTGCCACTATTGTGGACTGACCATAACCAGCTCTCCTGTCTTAGTCAGCACACACCACGGAAATGGCCTCCAGCTCCTTGGTCAAAAACTGCTCTGCTGGGAACCAACTTTCCCCGGAAAAAGAAGGAACCAGAAGAGCGTCCAGAGATGTAGGTAACAGTGTAGAGCCTTTCTTCCTTTAGAGACTGCTAGGAAAAAAAATGCTTAAATTTCTGCCAAGAGACAGCACTGCCTACAGGTTTTTTAAAAGTCCTGCCTGGACTAAAATGCTCCTTTTGTTATTACAGGATCACCATGCAAATCAAACAGACTGGAAACAAAAGGGCAGGTCTGTTCATTGCTATTAGCAACCGGATTTACAAAGCCTGCGTAACTATGGGAAGGTAAACTCACTTGGTGTTGGGGTCCTTCAGCTTTCCCTTGGCTGCCAGGTACTCCTGGAGCTTCTGCCACCGTTCTTCTGTAAAACATGGACACAAACAAACACCAGCAACGTTACAGAAAACCCTTTCTATCTTTGAATATGATACTTTTCCTGTAGCTCTTTTGGCTTTGATAAAGTCACCAGTCCTGTTATGCTTGTTTTCAATAACAGCTTGGTGCCAAGCTCTTTACTAAGCTGTTTACACTAACACAACAACCAATACTATGAAGTATTTGGCTGTTTGAAACTTAGGTGAAGTGACAGGGTTACCCTTAACTTTACTAATGTACAGCAAAGTCAGGATTTGAAAGCAAGAGTTTTTTTTAAACCCTTGAGTTAAAAAGTGTGTGTCTAGGACGGTGCGCATAACAACAGACCCCTAAGTGAGGATAGAGTGTGCAACTCGAAGGTGACACGGGGGTGGGGCATACTGAAGAGGTAGAAAGGGCTCCAGGTCTCTCAGAGACCAGGGTTCACAGCATCCTTAAGCCTCAGCCCACATTTTATCAACCAGTCTCCAGACAGTGCACATTTTAATCAGCTAACCTGCAGAGACTCGGATTGGGGCCGAACCGGCCACCTGACTGCTGTCAAAGTTCTGGCCATAACTAGCAATGCAGGCGGCAATGGAGCGCGCCGCTCCTTGCTGGGACCCTGGTCCAGCGTCCTTAACCTAGCTGAGCTCGGGGGAGACTGAAGCAGGCGGGGGAGAGCTGGCAGCTTCTGGAGGCTGCCGGCCACACTTACCCGCGGCTGCGCTGGCAGCGGGGCCGGGCCCCACCATGACTCTACCGCGACAGTTTCTTTCTTCAAAGGGCGCGCCTTGTTCTGGTACGAGAACCAGGCGCCCGTCTGGACGCTCCTATTGGCTTTCGCGACTTTGAAATTCGCCAATAGAAAGGCGGAGAGGGCGGGATAGCAGGAAATGGACGCTCTGTGATTCCCACTGGGGCCCTCCCCCGAGGCTCTGCGATTGGAGAGTTTCTGAGAAGGCCCGCCCAGTGGCCTTCTCACTTCCTCAGCGGTGCCTCTGGGGTAGGGAGTGGCTCTTTTTTTTTTTTTT
>NW_022196897.1:114865433-114884455 GCF_008632895.1 Mastomys coucha
TTGTTGTTCATCCTAAGGGGCTGCAAACCCTTCAGCTCCTTGGGTCCTTTCTCTAACTCCTTCGTTGGAGACCCTGTGCTCAGTCCAATGGATGGTTGTGAGTCTCTACTTCTGTATTAGTCGGGTACTGTCAGGGCCTCTCAGGAGACAGCTATGTCAGGCTCGTATTGTAGCCAAATTTGGGCTAAGAACAGTTGTGACAGTTAAACAACCGGGGAGAAACAAGCCGGAGACTAAGTCTCTGTGCTATCAGTTAGGCTGGCTTTGGCTGCAAATAATAGCATGCCAAATGAAAATGGTCCATATTAGTTATTCTTTTCATTCTTGTAGCTGAAAACCTGACAGAAACATCTTTAAGATTTAACTCCTTGTAGTCCCTGAGCAGCTCACGGGAGCTGTCAAAATGTCTCAAGGGAAGGGCACCCTAAGACACAGGAGCCCAGGAGCCACACAGCTCTGAGATGAGACAGTGTCCCCTTGGAAACCAAGGACCTACAGAGCTCTGAGGGGAGAAGGTATTCCTATGGCAGGACACCCTGAGACATCAGAGCCCAGGAACCACACAGCTTTGAGAGGAAGCCTCTTCTGAGAGGTGTTGAGGTGCCCAGGGGAGGGGGCCTGCAGCTCAGCTCAGGAGCACTGGAGCCTCCGCCCTGCTCTACTTCTTGTTTCTTCCCTTCCTCTATTAATTTTGCTTCTTGGCTTCTTCCAAGGAGTCATATGAAGCAGCAAATCTCATAAAAGATATTTGTTGGAGAAGTATGTTACGGTAGGAAGAGCAAAGAGCAAGGGGCTAGAAGAGTTTCAAAAGGAACAACAGAGATTTCCAAATAATGAGAAAATAAATGAAATTATATAAATCTAAGAATAGAAGTAAAACATGGAAACATAATAGTTTATTTAAACAGAAAAGTATCAACAAGGTAAAGTTAAAATGCTAACAAAAGCCTGCTAGAAAGAAAAGAGGAATCAGGGAGAGAAGAGAAGAGAAGAAAAAGTTACCACTGGCATACCTAAACATCAGGCAAGTGAAGGAGAATAAAAACATATCACAAAGTTGTTTTTTTTTTTTTTTAAATATGATAAAAAGGGATGAGGTGTCTGGACTTAACAGCATGGACTGCTTTCGCAGGCGACCAAAGTTGGTTCCCAGCACCCATATTAGATACCACAACTGCCTGTAACTCCAGCTTCATAGGGTCTGATACCCTGATGTCACTTGTGTGACAAAGCTTTCTCTGTGATGTGACACATGGATGTGTACTTCAGACAGAGACTCCATGACATACCAAAGTCTGCAGACCACCAAAGTTCAACAAGCCTTACTCCTTAGTCTGACTTTCTTTTTCACTAGGTCACAGGAAAGCAGCTTCTACTCTGCCATATTGTCTATCAAACCACGACTTGTTTTTGATGGTACATTATATGGTGAGTTTGTATGGACATTTACATTGGGATACACATGTACTGAATATGAATTGTATCCTTTAACTGAGCCTGAGAATATTATAATTTTTCGTGCTATCTATCTGTGAATACTGGCAGCTAGCAACAAAAGAAAGAAAAACTTCGGAAACTGTTTTCTTTTAAAATGCATTTTTTTGAAGGGAAACAACAAAATATAACAAAATAAAATATAAAAATAATAATAAAATATAAAAAACCCTCCATCATATATATAAATTGGACAAGCCATACCAACCGATAAATAAAAGAGCTCCAAGAGAAGGCAGAAGAATCAGAGACCTACTCATTTCCATTCAGGAGTCCCATGAAGGCACTCAGCTGAAAGCTAGAGTGTGTATGCAGAGACCTGTGCCGACCTGTGTAGGCCCTGGCACTGCTTCTGCAGGCTCTGTGAACTCATACAGGCTTTGTTCAGTTGTTTTGGAAGGCCTTATTCTCCTAATGTCCTCCGACATCCCTTCTGTCTCCCCGACTCCTGTCTCCACTTCTACGGGGTTCCCTGACCTCTGAGGGGAGGGATTTGATGGTGACATCTCCTTTAGAGCTGTGTAGGAATCCAGCTTTGTAAAGTGATGCTAACTTTAGTGATCTATGTGAGTGTTGACTACTTGTCCCTAACTTCTAGGCAGTGAAGTGATAAAGACAACAAATAACTCTTCACGGCATAAAAACAAAAGACAACAACCACAAAAAACCAAACCCAAACAGTCCCATTGCAAAACCCAAACAAAAAAAGATAACAAATAAATATGTCAGCTCAAACTTGTTTTATTTAATTAAGATCAATAATAATGAGTTGATTATTATTGTTGATAGCTGTGTGATACTGTGGTTTCAGAAAAAATTTGGCACCCAGAGGAAACACTGATTACATCCTAGAAAAGAATCTTCAGTTAACAGTGTTGTGGTTGTCACAGTTTAGATCTTTCCATTTTTAGATGGTTGGCTTTAGTTACAGGTGAGATTAAATGGTGTAAGAATACCCAGACAGCTTTAAGGGCAGGAGGGCAAAAGACTGATTCGATTGTCATTTTAAATGAACAAAGTAAACACTACAGATTCGTGATCATGATTACAGGGCTCCCAGATACGAGAATGTAGAAGGAGCTTCAAGGCGGTGGGAAAGGTGTTAACATCTAGCGTGGTGCTCTAGAGGAAACTATGTCTAACTGACCACCTAGAAAATCCTCTGCTGAGGATGCCTGTCAAGCTCAGAGGATTCAATGATATGTCATAAATAATTATAAATATATTTATAAATACATATATAAAATAACTTAAAAATAACATTCAACAGTCTGTCTCCTTCTTGAGGTTACAGGAGGATTTCATCCAAATGATCTCACTGGAATAAAACCCACCGAGGTAGGAAAGATGTAGCTCGTGTCCCCTTCCTTTTGAAAATGACAGCATTAAGTTCTTATAACTTTATCCTACTCAACTGGCATTTTAAAAGTTGAAGGTGTACAGTGAGATTGGCTTCATGGGTCTGTGAATTCCCATTCCAAATGTAATTGAGTGTATTTTTCAGTTGTCTTATCCCTTAGTTAACCCATCTGTAATATGGGTAGAGTCTTTTTGATCATCCTAAGAATACCATGAAGAATAATAATTAAAATGATTAGTACTGAGCAAACTATAGGGTACTCTTTAAACAACAAGTAGCATCATATGTCGGGGTGGTTCCACTAGGCTTTGCTCTTCTCTTACAAAGAGGGTAAACATTCATTTAGAATTACAGAGACTCAGCACATGCTGTGCAAGTGACTCAGGGTGAGGAACGTTCCTGTACATGGTACATACAAATTGTCAGCACTTCTCAAGTGAGTAGACTCCCAAAAGAAGGCTGCTTTTATGATATCTGGAAGTCTGTCATGGAGGGCAGTCCCTGTGCCAGGTGCACCCAACTTTGTTCTTTGGTGGCAATAAACAGCTCTGGATAAGCAGCTGATGTGAAGTAGTTCTTAGAGTTGATGCTTTTCCAGAAGAAAATGAGGTCTGTATTACTACCTGTGATGAATTTTGGTGTTTCTGGTAACTCCTGTTACAAGCAAAACAGAATTCTGTTAGTACATAAGAAGGCATTGGAAAAAAAACAAAACAAAACCCTGAAGGGCAACCCTCTGGTATCTGGGCTTCATGAGAAAGAGCACTCTAGAGCCTGGCTCTGTGATCCGGGTTCTTTCATTTGGTCACTCATCAAGCATTTATCGCATGCCTATTTGATGTATGGTCCAGATGATCCATGAAGAGCTGATTTCCTTAGTTAACTGGGGAGAAATCTCAGTGAGTCATGAAGACTGTTGATACCTGGATGTCCTAAATCCAGACAAGTGGGGGTGAAACACTGTACATCCTGTCTTTATTTCTGGCACAGTCAACTCTCATCAAGTCTGAACACTGGCGATTGTAAGAGTTCTAAACATTCTGACCCTTAAGTATACAAATTAAACCTTTACAAAAACAGCGGAGCATGGGATGACGCCTACCTCTGCATGTCAGTCGCAATCTGAAAGTTAATCATGGACATACACACAAAAGCAAATAGGGAACTCCCTGCTGCTTGCCTGATCCATGCTGCTGCTTGCTCTGGGGACAAACTTTTTAGACTGTACTCTTCCTCTGAGTATGAATACAACCCAATAATAACCTTCATGACAAAATATATTTCCTATTCCATGTTTGTTGAGATCCCCTTTTTGTATTCTTTTAAATCTAAGTAAACAACCTTATTAGCTTTCTTTGGGTTTTGAACTGCACAAGACCTATACTATCCAAACCTCTTCATCTCCCCCTTTTACCCGCTTCCTTTGGTCATTCTACCTCCAAGTGACTACCCACTCCTCTTCCTGTCTACATGGCCACTGTATTCTTCTTCTGTGCTTCTTCTCTAACATCCCAGCTGGGTTCTCTGCTTTCTCTAAGTGCTTTTGTTCCAGACTTTTGTCCTTTTAAGAAATATAAATGACTCCAGCACCCTGTACCCTCTGAAAGCCTTTGGTGGCTTTCAATTGTATACTAAATGACCAGGACCAGAAGTGCTCCGCTGTTACTTACAGCTGGCCTGTGGGCTCATGAAGCTCTAAGGAACTCAGGTCTTTATCGAGAACTGAGATCCTTCTGTTAGGATGTCCCATCCCTACCTTGTATTAGCTGGTCTGTCTCTCAGGGGGCTCTGCTCTTGTCCCTCCCTCTAAATAACACTCGGCCACTTTTCATTCTTAGTATCTTGTGCATTTTCTGTCCAACATCTTACTTTGTTGTTGTCTATTTGAATTATCTACTGTACTAGAGGAATGTGTTCTATAAGGTTAGGGATTCTGGCTCACCACTCTCCATAACTTTTAATGTTGTGCTTGAAAAATAGAAGACTTTCAGTAATTAATAGCTTGTTGAATGAATGAAGCTACTTCCCTGCTCAGCAGATAATACTTCCATTTGATTCTGACAAAGAAATACAGACACCCACCTACATTTTAGGTGGTAATGGGAGGCACTGGATTACACATTTACTGAATGAGAGCTACATTCTTCTCTATGGTAAAAATGTCTAATGCTAAAATGTGGATGTGTGTGTGTGTGTGTGTGTGTGTGTGTGTGTGTGTGTGTGTGTATGTTTGAGGGAGATGGTCATAGAGAATATGGGAGTGGGATGAGAGACAATAGTGTTATGAATGGGCCACTGGAGTGGGAAAACTAAGGTTTGAGTATTGTGGTTCCTAGCTTTTGGCTTCATGTGTACCACCGAGCTGTTAATCCTCTGTGATCTCAGTGGGTTTGTTTGAGATTTTCAGAGGCTGGCTCATAATGCTCTGTACCATGTAAATCAGATGGTGGATGTCATCTAAAAGATCAACAGAACAAATGGATGCTCTGGGATGGGAGGCAAATAGGGTGAAGGAGGAAAGGTGAGCATGTGATGACTGTGGCTGCAAGGAGACTGTGCCATCCTAGGAGGGACATCTGCTTCCTGGGATTGGTCACAAACAGTGGCAGGTGAATGAGAGCAAGTTTGAGATGGATATCAACTGACCTTCAGCAACACTGGCTTGTCTTCGCCCTGAGCTCTCACAAACAGCTGAGAATCTGAGATTTTTAGAGTAACAGGGTATTTAGAGTCGTCTCCTCCTGATGAGTAGGCGTACATATCAAATTTTACTGTCAAGGAAAGAGCCAGAAAGAAAGTAAATACACTATTATTTATCTATTATTTATTTATATAAGAAGAGATATTTAGATAGAGGCAAGTCTCTCTCTCTCTCTCTCTCTCTCTCTCTCTCTCTCTCTCTGTGTGTGTGTGTGTATGTGTGTGTAAGATTAGGCTCTCAATTATGGTGTAAATGAATACACCATATTTATTTGTGGAGCTCAGGAGTGGGGCTTCACACATTATTGTATCCTTTACAATGCCTGCTGCACTCACTAGGTGGATAAATAAAAGTTTTCTATATGAGTAGAATGCTTAAGGACCAAATTATTGTTGAATTTCTTCTGGTTACAATAGTGGAATAAGACCCTGACAATTGTTGGTTTATGAGTTCCTAATGTCTTTAAATGGAGTGATCTAAGAATCTCTCTCTCTTTCATACACGCACACACACACACACACACACACACACACACACACACACACACACACACGTCCAGCATAGTAAAATGACTGACTGCACTAGTACCACCAGAAATGTAATGTAAATAAATAATAGGAATGATAGTGGCAGGAGTTGTGGTCAGTGACCAAGCATTTTTACTATGTGTATGGCTTGAGTTTGATATCTAGAACCAAAAAGAAAGAGTGTGGGGGACTAGAAAATATGAATACTAAGTCAGTATTTGGAGGAAATTATGTGAGATAAGTAGGGAGTAGAATACACAATAATTTGCAAAAGTCATAGAGAGCCTGTTAACTGAAGTGTGCACAGTGTCTCTACTCAGAAAGAACCCTGCCTGCTTATAAGAAGCTCTTTATGTGGGTCCTTAAAAACAATTTTGTATATTGATGATGCATTCTGCATCTAAAACAGGTTTATTATGGAAACTGGATCTGTGTAACAAGGAATATTGGGCACAGAGTTCCATCCTTCAGATCCCAGGGCAGTTAAGGGCTTTTGGCTTTCTCGTTACATTATCAAGGTTAAGAAGATCTCTTCCTAGATGAATGCTAGCAGTCATTCTGATCATCAGCCTCTCTAACAGATAGGAACTGACTGCTCCCAGCTCACTTCGTTAAATATCTGTGATGCTCAGCTTTCTCTCCTTTAAAATTAGGATAGGGACTGTCTGTAAGTAGCAAGGAGAAGGTACATCAGGATGCTCTCTGTTCCGAGTAGTGAGACCTCTTTTGGAACTCATATTCTGTCCTTTCCAGGGATTCTCTGTGGGACTGGAGTGCTTCATTCAGTTCTAGAAGAATTAGGCGAAGCCAGGGATGTAGATAACTTTGTGCTTTGAAAACAGAAAGTTTGAAAGAGGCAAAGAAACTCAGAGAGGTGAAGAGTGACAGACTGGCTATTACCTTCATGTTGCAGGTCACTTAATGGAGCAGCTTTGAGATAGTCCATATCCTGATATATATTTTGGTTGAGGGCATCATTCATGACGAACTTCTGTCTGACGAGCTTTATCAGTCTGTATCTCAAATCATTCTGGAAGGTGTAAGGTGCTGATCTGGGTTGGATGGTCTCTAAAATCATTACCAGAAGTTCAGGTTATTGCCTAGTTACAAACATAGATGGCATACACATGCCACTTCAAGTATAAGACATGCTCTGAGAGGAACTGTATACCCTACAAGTGGAACACCAGAGTTGAAACTACACCAGAAGGCTTGATCCCAGCTGGGGTTATACTACTGGCTTTTCTTTTGTAAATCAATTCATCAGGTAATAGTTTTACTTTACTTTTTAAAAGAAAGTTTTTAATAAACTTTAACATTTTTATTAGCCATTTTCATTTCTTTTTTTTTTTTCCTACGGGGTCTCATTATGGAACTCTGGCTGGCTTGGGATTCACTTGATAGACAAGAATAGACTTGAGCTCACAAAGATTCTCTGCATCTGCCTTCCACTGGGATTAAAGGTATGAACCACCATGGTTGGCCCTGTTAGCAAGTTTCTAAGTGACAAGGAAAACTACCAGTATTCTCCATCTATATTTTCAGATGAGTACATGCTAAGATAAAAGTAAATATGCTAAAAACTGCAATCACAACATGTCAGCATTGTCTATAAATAATACATATGCCACATATACAATATACATATAGATATGATCAAAGGTACAGGTATACCTTGGAAAGTAGATCTACAAGTAGCTTCACTAATCTCCAGGTTCTGACTAATTTCACCTCTAGCATGCTGTTCGAAGGAAGTAAATGGTGACAGAAATTGACACAGATAGTCACTGTTACTCCAGTGCTGAAAAGTGTGCTCTATAAAATGTCTGTAATATATTAAATAAAAAAAGCTGGATATGTGATTGTGTGTAGTATACCATAACAGCATGGGACATGTTTGCTCCTGTGTGCACCTGTGTGCACAAAAGACTTTAAGGAAACATTCTGTGCTGCTGGTAGGGTTAAAATCTGGGTGATAAAGTAAACATAATACACTTTATTTTAAAATTCTCTTTATTTAAAATACACTTTAAATACACTTTATTTCTCTTACACTTTATTTTAAAATATTCTAGGCAGAGAGGCATAGTTATCTAGGTTTTATATTAACTTGAGTACTTGGTCTGTGTTGCCTGTGGAGGAATGTCTAGCAAAGATATGAAAGAAAAATTTAGGGTTCTCATAGTCAGAGTGGGTTGAATTAGCTGTGAGGGCTTCCCACTTACAGACTGAGCCTCAATTCCTCGTATGTAAAAGGAGAATGGAAGGTTGTTTTGAAGCTTAGAGAGAGTGAAGCCATTAATAAATTAGTGGTGTTGCAGTGTTTACAAAGGCAGTGGGAGTAATAACAATGGTTGACGTTTCTTGGGTGGTGACGTCACACTAGGCATACCTGTAGTCTAAGTGTTTTGAAGTATTGGCTTATTTAACCTTTACAGGAACCCAGCGAGGTGTAAGACTTGGTCATCTCTACTCACAGTATGGGGAACTGAAGCCTAGAATATTAAGGAACATGACTAAGGCGGTAGCAACCAGCAGAGGTCATGAGCCAATGAACCATGACTGCTTTCTCTCCAACAGAAGATATTTACATGACCTTGCACTATAGCTAAGAAAGGAGTCCATGAGCAAGTGTTTAGAAACAGGCTACTACTGATCTCTCCCCTATAGTTAATTGAGCTAACATTTGGTTGTTATTTTGGTCCCAGGCTTTATTTTCTTTCCACTCCATTCTCACCACTTACTTAAAACTGAAAAACTTAATCTCATGTTCTACTCCTTACCTTCTAAATCATGGCTTGTGGCCTCCAGGTCATCTTCAGTAAAGGCCTGATTGAAACTCAGCCGTCTCTTCTTCAGAATCTTCCCTTTGTTGGACATTGCTGATACCATCACCCGGCTCTCTTTGAAGGTGAAGGTGGACATCTTTGATGTTTCAGAGGTTCTCAGAGATACAAATTTATCTGTGCAATTCTCATGAAGTGAGCCATAGCTTGCATCATAGAAAGATTTCTGTAAGGAGGAAAGTGGAACCTGAGAGGTTATCTGTGCCCTTGAGATGAGATTCTTCAGTAGGATCTGTGTCCTACAGGCTTAGTGAGAGTGGTCCCCATTGTGCTTCATAGTCCCTTCCCTCCCTCCCTCCTCCCTCCTTCTCTCCCTCCCTCCCTCCTCCCCTCCCTCCCTCCCCCCCTCCCTCCCTCCCTCCCTCCCTCCTTCCCACTCATCCTCCCACTATCCTTCCTTCCCCACTCCATTCCTTCCCTTTCCTTGCTTGGATTTCCCTGAAACCATGTGATTTTTTTTGGGGGGGGAGGAAGGTATTTTTACCCATCTTTAGGCTCAAAAATAAAACATTTTAATGAAATAGATTAATATGTAATCCTGGTAAGTCAGATCCTTCCATTAAGAGGTCTGACATCTACTTGAGAGTGCTCAAAATATTTTAGAAAATATATTTGGCCCTCTGTTTTGCCTGCCTGCATCCTCAAATTCAACCAGCTTTAAGATTCAAAATATTTTCTAGAAATAAATGACATCTATACTGAACATGTGCATTTTTTATTTCCTAAACAATCTAATCATCATCGCTTCATAAGCATAAGAATTATTTTCATAGCATTTGTATTATGGCAGATATTGTCAGGTCACCTAGATATGATTTAAAGTCATTTGAGAATGCATACATGCTTGAGACTTGAGTATCTGCAGAAGGTGGTCTCCCTTGATTCTAAGCTCCCATGGATGCCTTTAGTATGGCTGTTCTTCTAGAAGTAGCTTTTCAAGTTAGTATCACAGATACACAAAATGATATAACCTGGTGAGTATGTGTAACATATTTACTTTCTCTTGTCTAGCCTCCTCTGCCTCAGCTCTGTGGGCTATCTGGTTATCTCTGGTCTGTTAGGAGACAGACCCCAGGTGAGGTGGACTGAAGCAACTGGCTAGAGAGGACAAAATTAACATTTTGAAGGAGCCTGGCCCAGTTCTTAGGGCTTCAGATAATTCTCTGTTATGGAAGAGCCAATGAGCATGAAGAGGCAAGTGGTCTCATTTATGTATGTATATAATAAATGTATTTATATACCTTTAGTGAGGGTGAAACACAAGTGTATGCTACTCAACTCTCACTGTGCTTTTCTGGGAGATGAGCTAGTGTGAAAAAAAAGGAAGAAAAAGAGAACCCAGATCTATAAGAATGCTAGTCATGTACTTACCTGATTCAGAGAGAGATGGTCAATGGCAGAACTATATTCTTCATTTTCGCTGTCAAAAAACATATAATGAGACTGTATTTTTGTCCATTACTTTACTGTGGTCAGTGGGTGTTATATCTTAACAGCCACATTAACTTTGGGTAACACAGACAGCATTCCTAAAAACTGATTTAGGCAGAAGCACCATTGAGTTCAAAGTGTCGAACACAGAAATGACTTTTAGTAGATCTTTAAGAGCTAATCCTAGGAGAACTTGGTTCCTGTTAGGATGAGAATAAGCTCTACAGTAATTGAGTACATGAATACACACACACAAACACACACACAGACATACACAAACACACACAGACACACACACATACACACACACAATCATCACTCTTTGAACTTCTGTACATTCATGTCTACTACACACATAGTAATTCATTTGTCACTAATTTGAAATTAGTAATTATTAGAACAGCTTTGTGCTTTATAAAAATCAGGCATGACTAATAAATCAGAGCCTTAGCTGAGCTTCAGGGAAGGCTTAATTAAGGTCTCTAAAAGAAAAGCATTTGCTGCACCACAGGCATACTTTGTCATACGCTGCTTCCATGTACTCACTAAAACAGATTTACTGTTTAGTATTTTGTAGCCTTGTTAGCATTAACATTAATTGTAAGCAACAAGAACATCATATTAGTTAAAAGTGTTCTAGAATTTCAACTCTCTGCTCTTTCGTCATTTGTATCAGGGTAAAGTGACTGTGAATATGAATTTATGTGCCCGAGAGTTGTTTCCTCTTGTTGACTGGGAACAGGTTCTACTGAGAATGGATTCTCTCTCAAACAGCTCATTAAAACACACTGCTGACTCAGAACACACAAACTCTTTGGAGTGCCTAAGTTGATGTTGATATAAAATTATGTAGGATTCAGTATACCTCAGAAATATTTTTCTACCACTTCCACTTTTTTCCTGCTAATGAAATATTCTTTTAGCACAATGGATGCCTGGTGTTCCTAGGTCTTCTCTGTCCTATAGGACTTGAGGATCAGTGTATTCCTCCATAGCTTCTGCCAGCCTGTCCCCTGGCCAGTCACATTATTTCTTAGTTGGATTCAAAGTCCCTCATTGAATCAAAAAAGGAAGACTGTGTTTCTTACCTATAACAGTTCTTTAGGTCTTCAAACAAGTCAGGAACTTTGGCCATCTTGATTTCTGGAAGAGATCACCAGTGGCTGTCAGCTCACTTTAGTCACCTCTAAACCCTGTGCTTGCAAGGGCAATGACCCTGCTTCGTTCTTGAGAAATTACAATGAGTGACTTATCACATGCCCAGAATTTCCTCTATTCTTCTTTGTACACCCTTACATTATTTCTGTATGCTTTTATCTGCTCCACTAAGCTTCTACTTTTGTTTTAGAATATTTTCTTTACCCTGGTATTCTTTGTGTCCAGTCTATTGCACCACACATAGTAGGCATTTAATAGAAGGTGAATCGAATAAGGACAAAATGAAAATCACCAGAGTGAGGTATCTGCCTTATATAGAGGCAAGGGAGACACAGAATGGGAACCTGATGGTATCTCTCATTTTTGTCAGCAGAGATATCCAATCTCCAGAAAAAGATTCAGCTTTGTTGATGGATTCCCTCGCATGAATCTTGTTCAGCTGTTCCCTAAGTTCCCTATCACTAGAAAGAGAATTTTTTTTCTGAAATCTCTCGTTCCAGCCACTGTACTAAATCAGGAGACAAGAGGAGGAGGAGGAGGAGGAAAGAAGAATAAGAATAAGAATAAGAATAAGAATAAGAATAAGAATAAGAATAAGAATAAGGAGAAGGAGAAGGAGAAGGAGAAGGAGGAGAAGGAGAAGAAGAAGAAGAAGGAGAAGCAACCAAGCTTTACACAAGGTACCTTGAGAGTGGACAGCCAAGGAGCAAACAAAAGACAATTTTCATAGCCTCAGACGTGATAAGAACAATACCTTTGCCGACTCAAGCGCCAATGAGTTGACTCCCTCTCTGCCCTGGAGACTTAAGTCTGAGTCAGGCTTCTTCTGTCTCTTATAGTCTTCCTCAAGTAGGTAGGTGTGGCCATGAGTGTGTCATCAGGAACTTACAGAAAACAATCCTGCTTTGTATCTTTCTTGTTCATTCTGCCTGATACCAGCCAGAAGGACAGATTATATAACTTGGTAATAATGTTGCTTGCAAAGATTCCACGGGCTGTTGACTTGATCTGCCTATTTCTTGCTTACTCCATGTGATTATAGACATGTAGTCTTACAAAAAGGGAAGAACAGCAGGAAGCTCACCAATGGAAGAGGAAGGAAGAAATCCTTAAATCAGAGTGAAAGCTAAACAAAGACAGAAGCTCCATAGTTGTACTTTGTGTTTTGGTCTAATTTGTTTATTGTGTCCCAGGACTGAATATGGATGGGCAGGATAATTGGCAGCTAAGGCATGGCATTTGAGGGGAAATGAGCTTCCTCTCTCCTCTTCGAAGGGGAAAATTTGCTTGAATAAGTGAGCAGTTGGAGTATGAAACAAAAGGTGGAGGAGATAAAAGTGACACTGGCCATAAAGATCTGGGTTCCCTTACTCCTTTGAAAAATATAAACACACTTCCTACAGAGATGACAGCTTCAGGAGAGTGTTCTCAGCCTCAGCCACATTATGGTAAAGTAACCTGCCCCACAACCTAAAGACCCTCAGGATAGATCAGAGTTGAGAGAGGATAGCTGCCCACTTTTGGAGACTGGGACAAAGCCAGGGTAGTGCCTCAGCTCAGGAGTGGAGGCTGTAGGAGAGGAAGGTATCGATTCTTACATAGAATCAACATTGTCCGGTCAGTTTTATTAGAGACAGTTTCAGTTCCCAGATGCCAGGCCAGTCTAAGAGGTAGAACACCAGACTCTCAGTAAATCAGTGTTTCAGCTTTTCTAGTTGGCATTTAAGCCATGTTACTTTTAAATAAAGGAAGTGGGTGGTAGACAAGGAAAGAAAAAAAGATGGCAAAGAGAGAAAAGCAAACCACTGAAACATGGGATAAAAATCAAACCAAACCAAACCAAACCAAAACCACGAGGCTAGGAGTAAAGCAGCTTATGTGAGTTGGATGAACCATCCCCTCTGGTCCTTTTAAACCATGGAGTGGAGCTGTTTAGATGTTCATTGATTCTGTTGCATATGTAAACTCTCCAATTCCAATGTGGCTGCCCAGCCTGTCCCTCCTCATGTTGTATTTATAAACAGAACTCAAAGATGAGTGATCCTAAGTAAGGGCAGTACAGGCACAGAAGCAGACTGGAGCCAAAGCTCGGAGGGGTGTCTCTAAACAGATCTACGAGCAGTGGCAGCAGCTAGCTAGCTCTGCATCCCTGCTTAGCCCTAGTTCCCCTCTAGGCAACACAGAAATGTTAATCTTGCCATCTTCTGCCTGTCGGACATCTTGTGAGGATAATCACTAAGGAACAATTGCAAAGTGCATTGTGAGTGTGGGCTGCTATGGAGACGCAACTAAACACAAATAACGACACTAATGATGGCCTCAAGTCACTCTAGAGTCTGTGGAGTCATCATTGTGATGCCTTAGTTCACAGCAGAAAATAGAGTTCTTAGGAAAACAGGGCTTTGAAACCTTCACTGGGGAAGACATTTTTGAGTGAAGGCCACTACTGAGGCACAGAAGCCATTTGGTTTCTGAGAACAGTGCACAGCACCTCTTTGGCAATCTGGGAAAGCACCCTTGGTTCTAGCATCTGTAGCAACACCCAGCCCAGCTCCATCTTCATTCCTGTGTGGTAAAGATTTCCTCAAATGAGAGTTTGGTTGAGAAACAACCAGTTTGGGTTCATGTATCTCTCAACCTACTCTTTCACATGGCCTTCTTGGAAACTGGTTTTGAGGGGGAAAGACTGTGCAGGAGGTTCAGAAAGGGAGCTTTGTAGCATCTAAACCAACCTTTTAGGAAAGGGAGAGAAGATGGCACTGGGCAGGGCTTTACTGGGCCTGATGTGTTTGGCTCAGTGCTTCCTAAATAATTTAGAAATAAATATTGTATACTTATTTTGTACTACTGGCTTTGCCATACATTAACATTTTACTTTCAGGAGCCACAGAATTAAGCATCCAATATGAAATGTGTTGGTAGGTGAGTGGACTTGCTTTGTAAGTCCAGATATTATGGCTCCGAAGGATCTGTCTGTCTGCCTCATTCTTTTTCCTCTTCCCTTCATCCCTCCATTCCACCCTTCTCTTTTCTCTCTGTCTTTTGTTCTTGACAGGGTCTCACTATGCATCTGAGTGTGCTCTCAAACTCTTGCTCCTGCTTCATCCTCCTGAGGGCTTGGATTATAGGGCCAGGCGTGCAAGGTCATACTTGTCCTAAGAATCCCGGTGATGCTTTTCATGTGACAATGCCTTAAGGTTAACAATATGCTCTCACTTTAGCCTCCAACTGCACACACTCATGTGCCATTCCTGTGTCCTTATGTGGCTGGAGACCTTGGGAGAAAGAAACGACCAAGTGAAGGTTACAGAAACTGAGATGCAGACCCAGCCTGAACTTGAAACTCAGATTCTGTCTGATTCATGGTCAGATTTCATTTACAGTCTGAATCCTAGAATGCTTTCTCACTGTCACGGGCAAGTCTTTGCTACAATGCATCAGCTTTAAGGTCTCCTCCACCTCAGACACCCTGAGTGATTCTAGGATTTTATAAAAACAAAAGATGGTTAGGGGAGTTGGCTCAGAAGTTAAAGGGACTTCCAGAGGAGCAAGAGAACCGGAGTTCAGATACCCACAATCTGCAAAAATTCTAGGTGGCCATGGCAGCCTGCTTGTAATTCCAGTGTCAGAAAAATAGACCCAGGGAATCTGGAGCAACTGGGATAGCTAGACTAACTATATCTGCAAGCTCTGGGTTGCATTAAGAGATCCTGCCTCAAACAATAAGATGAGTGATTGAGGAAGGTTTCTGATAACAACCTCCCGCCTCAGTACTCACAGGTACATAAATTGTATGCGTATGTGCTCAAACAATGCACTTACCACAACAAACAAACAACCACTCCAAAGATGAAAAAGGTTTTCTCCTTTCTCTCTTCTAGTGAACTCTTTTTTTATAAAAAAAAAAAAATTCAGTGATACCCTGAAAATAGAAGGAAGACCACCATTATGATATGAGTAAAGTTTGGCAGTGGGGTATGACTGTGGACTCTGGCACGGCTTGCCACTATGCCATGAAGGTGGGAAACATTTGTAAGCATCTTCAGAATCCACCTTAAAATTAGAACATGATATCTGGATGTGGAAGGGATCATTCAAACGCAGAGAGAAGTACAGCTCTGAATTATCTTGGGGGAAAGTTTGGCTCTTTGTGTCCCTGGGTTCTGCATTCCTAGACTGAACCAAATGTGGGCAGAAATACTTGGGGGAGGGAAGGAGAAGTGTCTGTATTGAACTTAAGTAGACTTTCTTGTCATCATTCTGGAAATCATACAGTCTAATGGCTATTTACAGGGCATTTACACTGTATTCGGTGTTAGCAGGGATGTAGAAAGAAATTCAAGGCATACAGGACCTATGTCCTATGTGAATGCAAAGCTACTTTCTGTCAGGATGTGAGCATTTACAGACTTTAACATTCACGAGGGCCTAGGGATCCTGGAATTAACTATTCACTTGTCTACCTCAAGGGAGAGGCGTGTTTCTCTTCAGGTGATACATAGCCTGTTCAGAAGCATAAACATGAAGAGACAAGTGAGCTTTCATGCCCTACTTAGCTTTAATTCCATGACAGTTAGGCAGGAGGAAAGACTGTCTATAACATCCTACTAGCTTCCAGGTTTTACAGTATGTTATCTCAACTTAATCCTCTCATCAGACCAGAGAGGTAGGTCATCCCATCACACACTACAGAAGAGGAAGTAAAGTTCTAGCAAACTTAAGTAACCAGCCTGAGGTTGCAAGGTTAGCAGGTTGCAGAAATGGGATTCAGACACAAGTCTATACTCAACCACAAGGCTGTCTCTGTGTCTTAATGTAGTCTCTCTCTCTCTCTTCCTCTCCTTCTCTGTCTCTGTCTCTCTCTGCCTCTCTCTGTTTCTCTCTTGCTCTCTCTCTCTCACACACATACACACACAAAAATTTTTACAAAGAATGAAGGAAATCTATGATGCTTCTGAATGTTTTTTTTCCTGTCATTTACATCAAGTGAGCACAACTAGCTAGGGTCTCTGATCTCCTGAAAGCTGACAACGAAGCCAGTGATGACCCCTGACCCCATGTAGATAATTACACTCTGAACTATCTACATAATAAAGGTATGAAACAGAGGCACTTGTTGGTCTTGAACTGGGAGATGGTTATTCAGTGTGGAGAGAAAAAGGGAACATTCTGGACCAAGCAGATGCTATGAGGGTCAAGTAAATGAAAGCATGAAGGCTGGAGCTCAGAGCCATTAGTGGAGGGAGTTGGGCTGGTAAGCTGAGGATGGAGGACTGGGAGGAAGGCAGGAGCCAGACCAACAGGGCCTCATATAGGCCCTCGAGAAGTCTTTTCTGGAGCATTAGTCCAAAGATATCCAAGCTCTGCCCATTCATAACTTGATCAGTTCTATACTTTTGTTTCTGTGCTGCCAGAGATGGGACCAGGAGGTCCTAGTTAAGCACTCTACCACTGAACTGCATCCCCAGATAGCTTTGTCCCTTTAATGGTAACAGCTTTGAGTCTGAGAACCATTCTAGGTTGCAAACCAGCACTCAGAGAGATGACAACGCATCTCTAAAATGTATCGAAAGCAGTTTTTCTACCTGAACTGAAGTGTGTTTGACTAAGATATTCCAGGAGCCCAGGAGCAGAGGGACGGATGTGACTTGGAGGTGACAGGAGATTCAAACGTGAGCATCAGTAAGAACACACACAGGTGAAGTTCAGTCATTACATCACTGGGTGGTTGGCTAGCTGTGGCCTCTTCTCTCTGCTTTAGCTCATTCCTTCCCTTATGGATGCTTTCTGTTTCTAAGTTCCCTTTCTCTCGCCTCTTGAGATGCTGAGTAATGGAGGCTCTGCCTCTTCTTGCCTTCCTGGATGCCCTTCCAAAAGGAACTCGTCAGCGGGCTTCCTGTGTGGCAACCCTGGTGTCTGGACCTGTCTCTTCCTTTTCTTCTTCCGGGGTAATTGTGATCTTCTGGTCAAAAGTGCATTTCTTAAAAGAGAATTTCTTTCCTTTTGATTCTTCTTCTCATTGGAGTCATGGTTACCTTTGGTTTGAACTTGTTTTTCAGTTAAAAAAATTAGTATGTTTAAAATGTTTATTATTAAATATTGCTGTATTGGAGAAATATGTAAAAAGACCAAAATAAAGCCCATGAGAAATTTAATAACTAGAGCTAATTACTACTACTATTTATTTTTTATGTAATTCCTATTAGCCTTTCTGTCTTTAAGACCTATGCAAATTCTTGTTTAGGTAATTGGAATACTCTGAAATCTTTTGATGTCTGCTTTCCTGGAGTCATCGTGTGGTAGGTAGCTAATTGTTCACTATCATCCATCTGCTCATGTGTGGGAAGGCCTGATGGATGTCTGCCTTCCTGGTCCCCTTTGCAGTTAAACTGAGGATCCATGGCATGCTCTGGCCAACAGCCTGTGAGCAGGAAGTTGATTGAGTTCTGCTGATGCAACCAGGGCCAGCTAGTTCAGTTCGTCACACTCAAATTCCCTTGATGCAGCAACCACAGAGGTCACGTGACCCAGATGCTGCCGTGGTAAAGGCATGAGGCTAGAGCATCTGCGTTAGCCTTGGCAGCTATGGGAAATGCATCTTAAGTTTTGGCAAATCACCGAGATTTCAGTTTGCGTTTCTGTGGTAAAAGCAAACCTATTCTGACTAAGGCTGTGTGTGAGTCTCCTTCCCTTCTTTACCGCAGGCCAGGATGACACACATTCTCTCAAAATTCCTCTCTAACACAATTGATTCTGTCTATGTCTTCATCAGCGCTCTTCTCAGAATGCTCTCTGCCCTCTGGGAGTAGAATTTTCCAGTAAGACAAGTTAACACCCTAATTAGATGCTCACGGTGGGGCTGAATTTGGATTTCAGATGTAAAGATAAGTTGGCTATGAGAGCAAAATGGATGATAATAAAGTTGGTAATGTTGAGTTATTAACTCAACATATTATGTCAGACTAATGCAGTAACCTAACACATATGTAGAACTTCATAGTTTTTCAAAGTATTTAAATGTTATGTGTGTATAGTGCATTCACGTGTGTGTGTGTGTTCATGTGCACATGTGCATGTGTATGTATACATGTGCGAATACTGGGTGATTCTAAAAGACCAAAGGGCAACAGCAGGTGTCAGTTCTTTCACCCAGCTTCAGATTGGGTTTCTTTTCTTGTTCTGTCACTGTGTTCTCCAGGCTGGCTGGCCTGTGAGCTTCCAGTGGTTCCCCTGTGTCCTCTCATCTTGCAGTCGGAGTGCTGAGATTAAGGACATGTGCTACCATATTCAAGTTTATGTGGGTTCTGGGGTTCAAACTCAGGTCTTTATGCTTGAGTGACAAGTACTTTACCTATTGAGCCATTTCCCCAGACCTCAAGGTATTTTAAATAAAAAGATATATAAGAATCTAACATGATGGGAGGCTGAATTTTAATGCACACCAACAGTCCTATGCCCAGTGTGGTGGTTCTCCTCCAGTTCTTCTTCCTCCTCCTCCTCCTCCT
>NW_022196897.1:114884536-114892835 GCF_008632895.1 Mastomys coucha
TCTTCTTCTTCTTCTTCTTCTTCTTCTTCTTCTTCTTCTTCTTCTTCCTCCTCCTCCTCTTCCTCTTCTTCCTCTTCCTCTTCTCCCTCTCCCTCTTCCTCCCCTTCTCTCTCCCTCCACCTCTTCCTCTCCCTCATCTTCTTTCTTCTTTCTTCTTCCATTTATTTGTTCAAGACAGCGTCTCTATGTGTAGTCTTCACTGTTCTGAAACTCGTTTTGTAGACCAGGCTGGCCTCAAACTGAGAAATTTGCCTGCCTTATTCTTTCTAGTGCTGGGATTAAAAGGGGTATGCCATTACTGCCCTGCAAAATGTGTAGCCAGGCTGGCCTTGAACTTGTGATCCTTCTGACTCTACCTCCCTCAGCAAGTCCTACCAGTGTGCATCAACACAACCAGTTCCTTCCTGCTCTTTAATGTGAACCATTGACTGAAGATGATGGGTTTTCAGCCAAAGCAACTACTATGCAGGTTGGGATCAACAGGTGTGGCATACATTGTGGTCAGACAGGCAGATCTTCATCTGACTTTAATCTTGACCACTGTCCAGTCTTAAACAATCCTCACACTTCTCAGAGCTTATTTATGAGGTGGGAGATTGGACCAGATAACCACCTGGAGTGGTCTAGCTGTAGTTGTTCATTCTGGCCTGCATGATGATCCGGAACATGACCCTGTTCTGCTATGGCTCCCTGTGCTCCTGAACCATGCATCTGGTCTCATGATGTTCTTTCCAGACCCATTCCTTACCTTTTCTCTTGTAAATCTTTTGTTGTCTCACATACAGCTGAGTTACAGATGACTGCCAAGCCCTTCCTGCTTTTTTTCCTTCATGATTTCAATGGCAAACTTGATATTTTGGTTCCTAAAATAAACAGAAATAAATCCTTTCTTAGCATGTGACTATTTGCTGACATGTTAGAAGGAGTTGACTTTTCTACCAAGACTGTGAAAGAGTGATTGATTCCTCAGTCTTGCTTTCAAGAAAGCCTGGTGTAGATGAAAGACCTTCAGGGCCCTTTATAACCTTTAAGGAAAAGAAATTTATGTTTTTGAGACTGAGAATCTGGACAAGTTCTAAAGTGTTTTGATAAGAAAACAAATACCCAAGGGAAGAAGAACAGTTAACTTTCTTCTTTTTTGCTTTCTTTCCCAGGGCATATTTCATCCTACACAGAGTTGCTCAAAGGTACTGTGGCTCTTTTAAAAAAGGAGCCACAGAGCTTGGACTCCAGAGTGGAGCAGTGCGAGCCCAGGGCAGGTGTTTCTTAGGAGGGCTGTGCAAATCTGCATGAGTCAGCTTGGTAGCTGGCTTGCTTCATGGCTCAGAAAACAATGAAGGAAAGCTGTGGGGAGAGACTCAGCAAAGAGCCCCACTTTTTTTTTTTAAGTTTTTTTAAGACCTAAGAACAATGGAAGATGGATGAATGTAAGAATCTGGAACAAAGACAGAAGTTGGGTATGGGAGGGTGGGGAGAGCAGGAAATAGGAGGGAGCTCAGGGCAGCCTACAGGGAGGCTACCTTAAGCTGCCATTAGCTTGGAAACTTAGATTTGCATAGCGGAGAATGGCTATTCCAGGCTGAGGAAACAGGATGAGCAAAGGCATAATGCATGCATTTGTGTCCTTTACTGTGAGGTAATGGGTAAGCAGCTCACTCCTCAAAGCTTAGGTTGCTTCACTTGCAAAACTGTTCTAGTAATTCCTCCTGGGGTTTTGGTAGCATCACATTACACTGTGTTTGTGAATGTTCAAGGTAGTGTTGGTCACTTTCCTTCCACAATAGATGCCACATTTTCTCAGCTTCACTCCTTGGTTCAGTTTATTCTTTCCTTGGGATCTATTTTTCTTCTACCGATGGAACTCAGACTTCTTTACTCATTGTCCAGGTCTCTCCCTGAAATAGGACAGAAAGCATGGTGTTCTGAAAGTAAGGCATGTCAAATGTGGCTAGGCAAAAACCCATCACAATCAATCAATATCATCAGGCTACACTCAAAAGGAGTCTACTTGTTTACAGCAGACATAACAGGCTGAGGTAACTACTAAAAGTTATCTCTGCATCCATTCACTGATGCACATACTCATTCCTAGAAGATAGGGTCTTTGACTTGGGAACATTATGAGAGCCAAGGGCTGAGTGAAGGTCAGACAAGGTTTTTAATCTCATGAGTGTCTCTGTCAGCAGAGAAGCCCCACCTTCTTGCCATAAATGTGGTGTTGTCCTAGTCTGTTAGCACGCTATAGCAAAACACCATGAACTTGATGGCTTGTAAACCACAGAAATTCTATTTTTCTCAGAGAAAGGTGCTGCTGGCTAGTTCTGGTGAGAGTCCATTTTCTGGTTCATAGATCACACTTTTCTTGAAGCCTCATGTGATGGAAGAGCAAAGGAACTCTCTAGGAGATTTTCTTTATAAGGTTACCAGGTAGTGCCCTCAAAAGGGATCATCTCTACCCAGTGCCTCATCTCCCAATATCATTACGTTTGGAATTTGGATTCAACATGTGAATTTTGGGTGAGTTGGCAAAAACCCTTTTCAGTTTATAGCAGATGATCATTGAGGATGGGGAAGTCTAGGGTGCTATGAAGGCATTCGGGGAGTCCTTGATCCTCTGAACTCCTACTCTGAAAAATCAGCATAATGACTAGGTAGGGAAGAAAGAGATACAGGGAAACTCACATCCCAGCTAACATGAACAACCCATGCAGTGCTCTGAAGCTGATAGATCATGTGTCTTAGAAAAACTGAGAGTTGGCCAGTGAAGAAGCCATGGGAGTAAGAAGCAATGTGGGATAAGAACAGAGCTGGAGGGAGGTACAAGGGGTGGGCAGCTCTCCATGGGGTACCAAAATCCTTGGTGGAAAGACCTGTCAACTCTGGATTCTACTTTTAAAAATTGATCAGAAAGAATTCATCCCCGGATTACCTAAAAATTGGCCTTTGATAGCTCTTGGTAGTTTGTAATTTAATGTTTTATGTTTAAGTCTTCCATTTACTTTGGATTTAATTAGGTATGACTTGAAATCCTGTAAGTTAGGCATTGAAACATAGCCTGCTGTCTCATAGGCAGCCTTTGAGGAAATCAGGGACCACAGAGTCAGAAGTTTCTGTTTCCTTCCTTAGGGGGATGTGAATGTCACTTCCCCTCTCTCTATTTTGTTTCTACGAATTCTTTCTTTCCATACTGTAAGACCCTCTAGTTCAGTTCTCTAGAAATTCTTACAGGCTGAAGGCAAAGCAGAACTAAATGATGGAGAAACCTGGGTAATGCTTCTGTTTTTGTGAAGCTTACCCTATACAGTGACTCAAAGTGTCCAGAGAGATCATCCATTTCTTCTAGACTTCTTCATTTTTCTAGTCCAGACTTCAGTCATCACAGAATCCCCTTCTACTCTCCCGAACCCCCAGGTAACCTCCCATCAGTCCCCACTTCCCTCTGGCCATCCATTCCTTCCATCCCCCTGCCTCCACCATCAGTCTCATCACCTATTTCCTTCACCCACTCTTTCCCCACCATGCTCCTAGAGGATGAGTCACTTCTGGTGTTCATCTGTCATGTTTGTCACTCTCGGAATCTCTTATGTTACATTTATATTTTTGCTTCATACCTAGGAATTCCTCATTGTTCACAAGTGAAAGTTCAAATGCTAAAAAAATGCTAAAAACTCTATAAACACAGTAACCACAGAGCCTCACACAGGAATTCATCACCAAAACTGAAAGAGATTGTTATTGTCCTCAACTAGCTGATTGGCTGGCTGGTGTTTTGAGACAAGATCTTGCTACTATAATTCACCTATAAAATATGATACAACTCAATCTATATTCAATTTCATTAAATAAAGACTCAAGAAAATTGCTAGTATGTACCTTTGGTGGCTAGCATTATTTGTAAACCAGACACAACCTAGAATCACCTAGGAAGAGAGATGAGGGACTGTGTCTATCAGACTGGCCTGTGGGTGACTGTCTTAATTAAGTTAATTGATATGGGGAGACCCATCCCACTGGGGGTGGCACATTCCCTAACCAGAGGATTCTGAATCTTATAAGAGTGAAAAGATGGAACAGGGCACAAGCAAGCAAGTAAGTGAACATGTGTGCATTGATTTCTCTCTGTTCTTAACTGTGGGCAATGTGACCAGCAGGTTGACTTATCTTCAATGAGGGCTGTAAACCTGGATTTTATTAAGCCAAATAAACCATTTCTTCTAAAGTGCCTTTTGTCAGGTTATTTTATGGAACCATGGTTGTTTCTTTTTGGAAATTTGGAAATTTCTTTAATACAATCTCCCCTGAAGAGTAAATCATCTTTACTCTATTCCTGTGAACATGGGGTTGCCTAAAAGGCTGGGAAACACCTTACAGCCCACTGAGAAACTGCACGACTCTGATACAAGGCTACTTTACCTTCTGCTACAATCAATATCTGTGGGTCCTTAACTCCAATCTATTCATCTTAGGTGTTTTCTTACAGATGAACAGAATGCTTAGTACCTCTAGGTAGCCCTTAGAATCCTATGGTGTTTCTTTATATCTCCCAGAGTCTCTTCTAACTGGCCCTCACAGAACTTTTCTGTTTGATCCTCATGGAGTTGATTGCTCTTCTTTAGGACAGGTTCAGTTTGCCAAAGCCCTTATGAAATGGGGTGGGGTGGTCTTTCTTCTTGTCAAGTATTGGGTTTCAGTCACACTTTTATGGAACAGAGTTGACTTTCACAAAGAGCTATACTGTTCATTCTTAACCAAGTTATCTCTTGAAGCCAGACCTGGCCATGTAATTATTGTTTGCATTGGTTCAAGGATAAGTGAAATTATTGCAAAACTATAATACATATTGGGTATTGTTGTGTGTGCCTGAAATTACAGCACCTGAAAGACTGGGGCAGGAGAATCTCTAGCTTTGAGACTAGCTTGTGCTCTGCTGAAAGAGCCTGCCCCATCTCAAAAAAAAAAATCAGCTATTTAACCACCCCTCCCCAAAGAAATTTTGGTTGGAACACAGCTCACATGAGTGGTCCTGATGGAAACTAGTTGTCTCATTTCTCATTCTAGAAAGAACCTTTGGAAGAGGTCAGAAAAGAGTTTCTGCCATCTGGAGTAGGAGTAGCTTCATCTTCTTTGTTAGATAGTTGTAAACAATAAAACAAAATGTGCAAATAAGAAAGGTTTGATAATATTTAAGTTTTCTTTCTCATGTAACCTTAAAGTACTTTGAAACTTGCTGTTCTTGTAGAAATATCTCTAATCTACATACTTTTGACTAATTAACAATCCCACAGTTTCCATTATCTAGACAGGAAACAGAGCCCCTGGGAAGGTAAATGAGTTGGCCATGGACAGTTAGGTAATGTTTTACAAGGTGAGAGCTAAAACTGGAGGCCCACTCTAATCAATCTTTTGCTTTATCTTTGAACCACTCCTCACTCTGTGTTGGCTTTGCACAAGTTAGGCTGGTGGAACTGTAACAAATTCCACTTACTGGGACAGAGCCCAACTCTCTGAATATTTCCTCTAAGCTTGACAAAGTTTTCAATGCTAAAGAGAATGTAAACGTAATTCAAGGCTGTAGGAATAATCACACAGTTATCAGTGGACTCAAAATTAAAAAGACTGAGAAAGACTGGAGTTTTCATATGCTTTTGGTTGGAATGTAAGGTGATACAATTACGTTGAGAAGCAAGTCATAGTTTTTTAAAACTCTAAACATGTATGTAACATGCAGCATTTTCACCCTTCTATTCTTAGGTCTTTATTTCCTGAGAGGAAGGAAAGTATAGCTTTATGTAAACATTTTTATGGGAATGTTCATAGCAATATGCTTTGTCATTGCTAAAAATGGAAATAACTCCAAGTCTTCAACAAGTGCCTGGATAAACAATGACTAAACCATATAACGCAGCAATAAAAAGGAATGAATTATGGCACACGTCTTTAATCCCAACAGTCAAGAGGCAGAGGTTGGCCAATATCTGTGAGTTCAGGATCAGCCTGGTCTACAGAGCTATTTCTGGACAGCCAAGGCTACACACACACACACACACACACACACACACACACACACACACACACAAAACCCTGTCTTGAAAACGAAAACCAAAATCAAAATCAAACCAAAACCAAAACCAAACCAAAACATAATGAATGAACACATGGGACAGTATATATGTGCCTCTGATTGATGGTGCAAAATGGCAGGCAGAAAGAGAATGCATACTATATGTTCAACTTATACCAAATTCTAGAAAATATGAAGAAGTCCATGGGGACAGCAGGCACCAACACTTGATAGAAGGAGTGAGGACAGAGCAGAGACAAGGGGTTCACCACAGGGAAGGAGAATAATGGGTGGGCTCAGCATCTTGGTCCTGTCATTTGGGTTCACTGTATGGACTTCTGTCAAATTGTTGAACTGTGCATTTTAAATCTGTAGGTTTTTTTTTTTAAGATTTATTTATTTATTATATGTGAGTACACTGTAGCTGTCTTCAGACAGCATCAGAAGAGGCTGTCAGATCTCATTACGGGTGGTTGTAAGCCACCATGTGGTTGTTGGGATTTGAACTCATGACCTTCAGAAGAGCAGTTGGTGCTCTTACCCACTGAGCCACCTCTCCAGCCCAAATCTGTAGGTTTTAAAAAAGACGATGATATATTTAACATTATTTTTTATGATCAAGAACTTAAAAAAAAAGTTATGTGTGTGTGCATGTGTGTGTGTGAAAGCATGTTCATGTTCTTGTGCATGAGTGTGTGTGTGTGTGTGTGTAGCTGTGCGCATGGACTCACACATGCATGGATTCCCTTCTCATCTTCTATCATGTGAGGCCAGGGGGTCAAACTCAGGTCTTCAGGCTTGTCAACAGGTGCCTTTTACCCAATTGAGCCATCTCTCCAGTCTCTAAATTTGCATATTTTATGTTAGTTATAGCACAATAAAGCTGTTCAGAGAATATATCCAAGGATAAACAAACAAGTACTTAGTCCTGGGTCTCCTGTGTGTGTGGTAATCAAGAAAACTCGATAACAATGGTTCCAGTCTCCCTGACTGTCCTCACCCACACACCATGGCTGTCTGATAAAGCTGAGGACTTGTGGTGGTCCCTCAGTATCCTCTGTATTGTTTGGGAGGGAGAGCAAGGCCTTTGCATCCTTGTATTCTCGGACCTCATTCACATTTTCATCTCATACTCTTTAGTCAAATCCCTTCTTTAAACACCTTTCTCTGTGATTTCCTGTGGTGTAGGAAGCTTACATTTTAGAATCTTTTATTCCCATGTATTTGGTTAGAAGATCCTTTATAATTACATCTCTCTCTCTCTCTCTCTCTCTCTTTCTCTGTTTCTGCCTCTTTGTCTCTCTGTCTTTGTCTTTCTTTGCGCATGTCTGCAGCAGAGCAGAGATGAGTACTCAATAAAGCTGCTTGTTCAGGGGCCCCTCCTTCACAGGCTTTGCACATCCAGCATGCAAGTCAGCTCATGCCAGGGCAGGCTTTCCAGCTTCCTGTCTATGCCACAGTGCCCCTTCAGGTCACAGGATATGCCTGGGCGTATTGGATCTTTGGTCAGTGACAGGCTTCAGTGAGAATTCCCACCTCTTGTGTGGAAGGAAGTGGGGTGGAGCAGTCAGTCACCTGCACTTGTAAACCCCACAATCTGAAGACTTTCCATTTCTAAGGCTGGAGGAGGAGGGAAGAGCCAGAGGAGGAAGGGGAAGGAAATAAAGCAAGAGCGTGTCTCTGACCAGAGAAACTAAGTTATTTGTTCTGCTCCAATCTCTAATGCCTTCATATACACATGCATTTCTCATCTGCTAATCCCCAAAATGTGGTTACACTTTAAATATTTTAGATTAATAATTGGCATTGTTATTACGATATACAAATATACTCAGATCCGATATACTTAGTCTATTAAGCACTCTTTCTGTCCACTTACTCATTTTGTCTTTCCTTAAAAACTGTCATTTCTTCCTCATTTTCTTAGTTTCCTATGTATCAGTAGGGTGGTGTGTAATTTCTGTTGGTAAGGCCTGATTAAGAGAAGAAATACATGCTGGGCCTGTTGTCACAGGCCTGTAATACAGCTATTCTGGAGGTTGAGGCAGTAGGTTTGCCTATTCAAGGGCTGCCTGGACAGCCTAGTGACATCCTGTTGCAGAAAATGAAAGAGAGCTGAGGCTGTAGCTCCTAGGCAGCATGCTTGCCTAGCGTAAGTAGGGCTCTAGTTCAGTTTCCAGTAACACACACACACACACACACACACACACACACACGCACGCACGCACGCACGCACGC